>NW_012099110.1:209073-236178 GCF_000951045.1 Mandrillus leucophaeus
ATCCGCCCGTCTCAGCCTCCCAGAGTGCTGGGATTACAGGCGTGAGCCACCGCGCCCGGCCAGAACATAATCTTAATACATATATTTTATCACTTTTTCCCCCTGAGCATTCTTATAACATGTCATATTCCTGGGAAGAATTTACTTTCTCAATTTACTGATCATTTATACCACATAGTGTGGGCTTTCATAAGAAGCCATATCACCTTTTAGGAAACTTTAGTCCAGAATATACATTCCATTGAGGCACGGATTTTTGTTCATTTTGATCACTGTTATGTACTCAGACAGAAAAAGTGCCTGATATATAGTAGCCATTCAACAGGTCTTTGTGGAATCCATGACTAAATCAATAAATACACTGTAATCTTCTCAGGGAAAACTCTTGCTAGTAACCTTGGTTCTAAACTCCCATTCCTGTGGTTCTTGACCTCATCTAAACATCTGATCTTTCATCTAGTCACCACTGTAAATTACAAACATACAAGCAGCAACAATAACAGCAACAAAAAACCCTCATCATTCAGCGTACGTCTTGCAGACCTTTGAGGGTAAGACTTTCGCCCATCGCCTCTGGTATCAGTTCATATGATAAGTGCTGTTTGCCTGGGACTTCACTTATTGTATGAAAGACACCAATTCACATAGTTTTCGTATCGGAAGTTGAACTTTTCTGCATTGGCACACTCTATGAAAGGCTGAACCTAATTAAGCAATAGATGAAGGACACTGTCTTATCCCTATTTATTTTCATTCATTCGTTTACATATTCCTTTATTATGTAGATATTCAACCTCTATTTTGTACCAACCACTCTACTACTTAATATGAATATGAATAGTAACATAATTTCGTGGCTGAAGGTGCCAACTGTATGGTGTTAATGACAGACAGACAAGTGAACAGCGATAAGATAAGGCTCTAAAGCTATAATAAAAGTACATATAGCTTATGTCATTATTTCTGTTTTGTGTCTATCCTATGTCCATTATATTTTTCTACTCCGTTTAAACAGTGAACTTGAGCAGAGGTTAGTGTAAGAACACTGGGTAGAAAAACATGGAAGGGATCTTATGATACCTCAGCTCTAGTTCTAGCTTTATATCTAATTTGTTAAGTGGTCTTGGTCAAGTGCAGTGACCTTTGTGGGCCTTTGTTTTCCCATCTCTAAAAACAGATATTAGGGCTGAATATTTTCTGAGCTTCTTTCCAGCTCTTACATGCTATGGTTCTGTGAATCCTTTGCCTTCTCAAAGATTTCAGAAAATTAACTCTCATTGAGTGTCATTTTCTGACTCTGAGAATAAAGTATTTTTTTCTAAGATTGTTTTCTTAAAATTAGAAGACTGATGTTGCATTATTAAAAACAACCAACTCACCATGCTTCAGGGTAGAGATTCTTTTGTCTGTTGCTAATGGAGGATGTTAGAGAGAAGGTCATGGCTGTACCTATTATGCTGTTCTATTTCAGCCTACTCTATAATTCTCTGCTTTTTTTGAATCCTATTCTTTTGCTGAGTACCACCCACCTACTTCTGGGAGACAAGGCTGTGTGAAAGACATCCTCAGACGTCTCATCTGCTTCCTCATCCATCTGCCACTGGATGCTGGATTTTCAGCAGTAACTTGGGAGCCTATTTCTCAAAGGGAACTAGAAAAAGTAGCCACTGACACTGGACCAGTATCTATTATGTGCAGGAAGCTTGTAAACATATATTCATAGCCTGTACTGGGGAACAAAGTTTCTATTTTTTTTTTATTTTTTGAGACGGAGTCTTTCTCTGTCACCCAGGCTGGAGTGCAGTGGCCGGATCTCGGCTCACTGCAAGCTCCGCCTCCCGGGTTTACGCCATTCTCCTGCCTCAGCCTCCTGAGTAGCTGGGACTACAGGCGCTGCCACCTCGCCCGGCTAGTTTTTTGAATTTTTAGTAGAGACGGGGTTTCACCGTGTTAGCCAGGATGGTCTCGATCTCCTGACCTTGTGATCCGCCCACCTTGGCCTCCCAAAGCGCTAGGATTACAGACTTGAGCCACCGCGCCCGGCCCGAACAAAGTTTCTAATGAGCTAGCTCCAGAGAGAAAGTTTTTGGTGGTTACTGGAAGGCAATCTTCAAAGTGAGAAAAGGTATTTAATAGTCAGATTTGTCAGAAGATAGAGGGAACACCTGAATAGAACTGAGTGGGCAGTCACTGTCCTGTCACCAAAGGGGTTCTAATTAGCATAGTCTGACCAAGAAAGAATGTAAGCACAAGTGTGAAATTGGCTTCAGTGACCTTGTCAGATACCCTTCACAACCTAAAGTTAGTTTTCTGAGTAGCCAAATATAGTTGCACAGTTTGTCTACTGCATGAGGGAACCTTGATAGAGAAGAACAATGGAGGCTCCATCCTGGCATGGGGATACATAATTATACCTGAAAGGAGCACTGTTTCTGCAATTTGTCTGCCTAGAGGGAGCAACTTTTTCTAATTTTTTTTTTTTTTTTTTTTTTGAGACGGAGTTCATTCTTGTCACCCTGGCTGGAGTGCAGTGGCATGATCTCGGCTCACTGCAACCTCTGCCTCCCAGGTTCAAGCACTTCTCCTGCCTCAGCCTCCTGAGTAGCTGGGATTACAGGTGCCCGTCACCATGCCCAGCTAATTTTTATATTTTTGGTAGAGACAGGGTTTCACCATGTTGGCCAGGATGGTCTCAAACTCCTGACCTCAGGTGATTTGCCTTCCTCATCCTCCCAAAGTGCTGGTATTACAGGTGTAAGCCACTGCACCTGGTGCTTTTTCTAATTTTTATATGGCATCTGTTCTATCAATGGAGGCCCTATAGTCTGATTAATAATGCAGGGTATACTGTGACTGTTTCTAGATGTTTTATTGAAGTCTTTCATATGGGATTCTCTTCCAGATGTCAATCAAATGCTGCTGCCCTTCTCTCCATTTTCCCTGGGTTATCACACTTGCTTTCTCCTCTTCCATTATCACCTACATTCCAACAACTCCCAAATATCTGTATTCAGTTTTCATCTCTCCTTCAAACTCCAGAATTTTTGCACCTAACTGTCAAATGCATTTCCATTAGACTTCTTAATGAAACCTCAGAATCCTCATTCTCCTTCCCTACCAGCTTGTTTCTCTTTCTGAGTTCTCTGTCCACAATAATGGCACAATCATTGGTCAGATATTTTTATCTGAACCAGAAGATTAGCCACTATTCTTCGTGATTTTTCTTGCACACTCAAGAATAATAATAATAATTTTATAGTAACCACTAATATTTGTTGAATGTTTACCATGTTTTGGACTCTGTGTCTGTCTGTTCCTGACCCCTGTTCTCCACTGCTCTGAGCCTGTGAAAGGTTGCATAATTTACCAATATTTATTGCCTTAGGGTTGGGGAGCACACTTAGGCCAGGAAGCCATACACATGCAATTATTAACCTTTTTCAGTTGCAGTTTTTCAAGAATAAACTCTTCTATGGCTTCTGTCTGCTTTACGTTCTTTCCATAGCTTTTAAATTATTGTTGTTGTTCTTTTAAATGTATTCAGTATTTATCATTACTTACCATGGAAAGTTTTGCTTGACCATTTCATCCTGCAGACTTGACCAGTTCCTGATTTGATTATTGAAGGATCACTGCAGGTGAATTAGCCAGTACTGGGAGCATGAGTGTAAGCTCAGACCAATCAGTAAGTTTTCAGAATTGCCCAGTCAAGAGATAATAATGCCTTGGACTAGGGGCTGTCATGGATCTTCTGAGAAATTATCATGTTCAAGAGGTTTAAGATGACAAGATTGTATCAATCCATGTGATCAGTTCAAAATCAAAACACTATAGCCTTCTGACTTAAGTCAATGAGTTATTAACCAATGCATGAGTTCTTCCAGATTTCTGAGTTGAGGAGAACTTAGAATGAGTAACTGGTAGGACAGGCAGCATGCTTAAAATGCTATCTGTGGTAGCTGGGGTTCTGGGTAAGGTTATATCCTTTGGGATATTTCTCAGACAGATTAATAGAAGAATCTTAGACATGTGTTTTCTCACTTTCTGCATATCAAATGAGTCATCAACTCTATTGCTTCCAATTTACCTTTCCTACCTTCTTTTCATTTTCTACCTCTAACTCATGCCATCAGCTTCTTTCAGTCCCATAATTACAATCGTTTCCTAATCAGGCCTCCTCTTTTCACAGAACAGCCAGAGTTAACTGATCTCCTAAAATAAAAATGAGACCATGCTTTGCCTCTTCTCCGTCATCTTCACTGATAGAGAATACCAATTCTTCATCATCTTACAGGTAGAGAATACCAATCCTCTAGCTTAGTATTCCAGTCATTTTCTAACTATTGCATTTCTTTATGTTGGCAAGGCCACACCCAATTACTTCTCAATTCCAAAATTTCATTCACATTGCCTTGCCTCTGTGATTTTTCTCATTCTGTTCTTTTGCTTTAGAATGCTCTTTCTCCTTGATCTCCGTGCTCTGCCTTTTAAAACGATATTCTCAGGCTTCAAGAATTGGTTTAAATGGGCCGGGCATGGTGGCTCACTCCTGTGACCCCAGCACTTTGGGAGGCTGAGGCGGGTGGATCACCTGAGGTCAGGAGTTTGAGACCAGCCTGACCAACATGGTGAAACCCCATCTCTACTAAATACAATAAATTAGCCAGGTGTGGTGGCACATGTCTGTAATCCCAGCTACTTGGGAGGCTGAGGCAGGAGAATAGCTTGAACCCAGGAGGTAGAGGTTGCAGTGAGCCAAGATTGTGCCATTGCACTCCAGCCTGGGCAACAAGAGTGAAACTCCATCTAAAACAAAACAAAACAAAACAAAACAAAACAAAAACCTCTTCTTTGGTGCATTCACCTATTTTCATTTAATTCAGATTTTTTTTTTTTTTTTTTTGAGACAGAGTTTCGCTCTGTCGCCCAGGCTGGAGTGCAGTGGCCAGATCTCAGCTCACTACAAGCTCCGCCTCCCGGGTTCACGCCATTCTCCTGCCTCAGCCTCCCAAGTAGCTGGGACCACAGGCGCCCGCCACCTTGCCCGGCTAGTTTTTTTGTACTTTTTAGTAGAGACGGGGTTTCACCATATTAACCAGGATGGTCTCGATCTCCTGACCTCGTTATCCGCCCGTCTCGGCCTCCCAAAGTGCTGGGATTACAGGCTTGAGCCACCACGCCCGGCCTAATTCAGATATTTTTATTGAGCACCTACTATGTGCCATTCACTCTGCTATATCCTAAGGCTATGAGGTTGAGTAAGAAGCCTTTTCCCACCTCTTGCTAAAAATATCACCCCTAAATTGTGTGGCCCTTTTTAAAGATTTAGCAAAGCCCATTGCTTCCAGCTTTTGGTTTAAACATAGTAGACACTCAGTGGTTGTTTATTAATTCATTGACTGATGAAAGACCTCATTTGCTTTCTGTATTGTATTTTTGCTACTCTTTCTCATTACCACAATGAATCTGTTGGCTACTGAGGTCAAGGCCCAGGTCTCGTCATCCATTGTCTCCCCCAAATCACCTAGCATTGTATTTTGCATACATTACATCATAAATCTGTTTAGGATACCGTAAAAAAATTTTTTTTTAAAGAAAAAGTAAGTACCGAGTTGTGACTATTGCCATTTACATATTTGGCTTTCAAGAGTCACATGCTGACAACATCATTCACAGTGAATTATTTACAGAAAGCTACTGTGAGGTTGAAGTTATATGTCCTCCTTAAATGAATATTTTCAGGTGAAGGGAGAAAAAAGAAGGACAATGGGAAGGAATCCTTTTGCGTGCAAATAAACCAGACATTTAACACCCTTGCACCCATCTGTTCCCATCCTATAATATCTCACCCTTCCTCCAAAGGCATGTTTTTGCTTGACCCACAAAAAATTTTTAGAAGTAACTGTGGGTCTCTGAGTTTTTTTTTTTTTTTAACTTCTAACTTCAGTGGACATGTGCAGTTTTGTTACATAGATAAACGTGTTACATGGGGGTTTATTGTATAGATTATTTCATCATCCAGGTATTAAGTCTAGTACCTGTTAGACATTTTTCCTGATCCTCTACCTCTTCCCACCCAGGTATTTAATTTTTCAGAAAAGGATATTTCAAGAAAAAAATCCAGATATCTCATGTTTTTTATTGAAAAAATTATGTCTGATAAACCTTTGCCATCGTTTGTGCAGATCAACAATGGGCTGGCTCTGTGCCAAAGCTGCTACCTCCAGATGTGAATACTGTCAGGCTTCACTACTCAGATGGCGTTGTAGCTACATTTGCACTTGACTGTTACTTCCGGGAACCTGAAAGCCTTTGAAATCTTTATTCCATAGGTCCTTTATATTGTCTTATTTCTGTGTTTGTTTCCTTGTTCATCGGGGAACAAGTCCAGTGTAGTAGGCTGTGTATTCTGATATATCTTACTAATTGAGTTATCATAAGTACTCTAGTGTAGAGATGTGACTATACTGTTGCTACTGATGAGGTGTTTGTGGTTCAGAGAAGTTATAAACTTGTCCCAGATAACACAGGCAATATGAGAAGAGCTGAGATTCAAACTTAAAACTGTCTACTCCCAGGAGAGTATGTGGAATCAAAGTTAAAAACGTGAACCATCTCAGAGGAGAGATAATGAGAAAATTTCATCTTGCAATGATATATTTAAGAAGTTATTCAGGAAGTGTTCCTTGGAACCAGGCCTCTCTTGTGATAAGAAAGTAGGGCTTAAAGCACCATGTGAATTATTTAAAATGAAAGTGCTGCATATCCTGTAAACTAAGTGTTTGGGATAATCCAAGATGGGATACCCTTAGAGAAGAAATAAATCAGATGAGTTCTCTAAGGTCTGTTTTTTGTTTTTGTTTTTGTTTTTTCTTTCCTCCTATCTCAAATTTCTCTCCACCTTTGATTCCTCAAGGTGAAATTAACCAGACTATTTGGTGATGTGGAAAATACAAATGCAGCCAGCCACATGTTGTGTAATTCAAGAGTTCCAAGGATCTTTAGGTCTGGAAAAGCATTTAAAGTCTATCTAGCAGTTGCTTATCTTATTTTATTAAATAACTGAAATCAGAGTGGATTGGCAACTTGACCAAAATCCTGGATGAATTATTGACAGGCACAAGGGTAGAACACTCTGTCTGGTGAGTTTCCCCATCCTCTTGTGCATGGCCTTGTATAGCAGGCATGACTGTCTCTGAACTTTCAAAATACCAAGTGGCATTCTTTTGACATTTAAAATTAGAGACTTACATTGTCTATTATCTCGTCTACACAGCCACATCAAAATTTCATATATGACAATGCTGAGTCTTTTTTCTACATTTTTCTAGTACATAGTAGACACATATTAAATTTGTTACTCTGTTAAAAATGATGATGGTGATAACACTCTTAATGCCCTCAGCTATGCAGAGCATATATTGTTCATGGTGGAAAAAGTTGCTGGTAATATTCATGTTGGCAATGACAAAGATTGGTGGGGATGATTTTTGTGGTGATAATAATAATTTCTACAGCTGGTATTAATGCTGATGTTCATATTAATGATGATAAAGTTGACGGCAAGGATGATTTTGAAGATGCTGATAATTGGGGGAGAATGATGAGTATGAATTGATTTCCAAGTTGCGCAGCTGTTTGTTCAGGGATGTTTGTGGTTTTGTTTGAGCCTGTTTAGTTTTCCTTCCTGGTATAAGTTGGATCTCAGTTTCCTAAGAAAAGAATGAGTTAGTAGGATATGACAACTGAATACCAGGAAAAGAGCCCACTGGAGTCACTGGTAAAGTTGTGTTTCTTCCGAATGATACCAGATACACACCACTACCAAGGCACCAGAAATCCTCTGGGGATACAAGAAAACCTAAGGAATAGTTAGATGAGGATGAAAAAGAAGAAAATGGGTAAATAGAAAGAATGAGGAGGTACAAAGTATCTTGGAGCCAAAGGGGCTGAACTTGAAGTTCCCTCTATGCTGTTAATCCCCAAGTACAAGACTTTGACAATTAGATAAGTAATTAGATTAAGGGTTATGATGATGGGCTTTGGAGTCAGAAATGCTTAAACTGAAACCACACCTCTAACTCTTATTAGCTATGTGGACCTTGAGTAAGTCAGTTAACTGCTCTCAGCTTCAGTGCTCGCTCATCTATAAAATGGGAACACCTGTATGTAATTGTTTTGATGGTAAGAGTTAAATGGCTATAAATGCTTGAATCAGATTACTCAATGCTGACACATGTATGTGATTCCCTCATTTTCTTGGTTCCCCTCTGCCATCCCTTTTGAATCTGCAGATCCATTCTGCACCAGCCCTCTGAGACCACGATGGTCTTTCTCACTGGCTTGTTCCATGTCCCGATTTCAGTGATTCTCTACAACCTATTTTTTTTTTTTGATGCCTGCAAGAACTTGATTAGTATGCGAAGGAGTGGCCAGTCCACTCCACACTGCAGCAGGAGCCCAGAGCTGAGCAGAAGGCCTTGGGAACCGTGCAATGCATTTCTCAGTGGCAGGCAAAATGAACCCAGGACAAGCTAAGCTTTGCTTGTTTCAAAAGCTCCATCATAAATTAACGTAAAGATGCTCTTTTTCCTCACCAGCCAGAGGACAGGCGTGTTTCAGTAGGCAATTAATCTTGGCTGATCTATATTAAATATTTATCTGCTGAAATGAGCCCAGTATTGTAGTGGTATTTTTCATTATAGGACTTTATCATTTCCAAAGAGATTTCCAAGAGCCGGCTCCCTTGTATATATTAAACCCAAATTTCCTGTGGAATGACACATCTTTCTTGGCAGCGACCTTTCCTCTCTGTAACAAGCTACTGATATGTTGGAATTTACAGGGCGATAAACACATTTATTGAGAAAGAGGGAGTGGAGCAATCTTTTATTCACTTCCCTAATAAAAACCCTGGGGACAGGCTTGAAAAAATGGAAATTGGTCCCCATTTTCAGCAGCACAGGGTGAGGGGACAAGTGGTTGAGATCAGATCTTGGAAAAGCCCGGAGAAAAGAGAGGGAAAGGGTTACTTTGTAAGAGTCATTATAATTCCTTGTATTTGAATTGGGGCTTTTACAGCCATTTCCATTATCTCATTTGAGCCTTACAACCACTCCCCAAAATGTGAGACTATCTCCATTTTTAAAATGAGGCTCCTAAAGCTTCCACATCTTTGCCAAACACAGAGCTAGGGCACAGCTGGTGTTGGAACTCAGAGGATGGCTGAGTTAGGGCCTCTTGCCTGTACCACATTGCCTCCCACAGGGGGAAGGGAAAACTGCAGCTTCATCGGATTCTGGCTCTAAGGTTGAAATTGGATATTCAAGTCTCTGGATAGTATGGAATTTGTAAAATCTGAGCATCAACCTTGGTCTGAGCCATGCTCCTAGAAAGCATGGGCTTTCCCAGAGAGAACTAAAGTAAAAAGAAAGCGATGCAGAAAGGAGCAAAAAGGGAAACCCAGATGGGAGGGGAGTGGAGAAAAATAAGAGGACTGGCAGCAGGCCCCTTCAAAGTTAATGTGTATTTGAATCAGCTGAGGATCTCATTAAAACAATAGATTCGGATTCATTCGGTCTCAGATGGGACCTGGGAATTCTGCAATTCCCCAGAGGATTCTGAAACTCACCAGATGCGGCTGGTGGTGGTCCAAGGGCTGCAATTTAAAAACCAAGGTGATATGAAATAGGCCTAAGGAGAGAAAGGAGGAATGATAGCATCAGGCTACGGTGTGGTACTTGTGTTGAAAAATCTGAGATGAGTCCAGGCGCGGTGGCTCACGCCTGTAATCCTGTTAGTTAGGAGGCCGAGGTGGGTGGATCGCCTGAGGTCAGGTGTTCGAGATCAGCCTGGCCAACATGGTGAAACCCCATCTCTACTAAAAATACAAAAATTAGCTGGGTGTGGTGGCCCATGCCTGTAATCCCAGCTACTCAGGAGGCTGAGGCAGGAGAATCAATTGCTTGAACCCGGGAGACGGAGGTTGCCATGAGCCGAGATCTTGCCATTGCACTCCAGCCTGGGCAACAGAGCAAGACTCTGCGTCAAAAATATCTGAGAGTAGGAAAGGTTGTTTAATGTTGTTTAATTTCACCCTCCCCCTCCCACCACTTTAAAAAATTCCTTAGGGCAAAACTGTGTCCTGTGAAAGTGGCAAGTATTTTAGTGATCTTTTGAGTCAGTGATTCTCAAACTTTAACCTGCATCATAATCATCTAGAGGGCTTGCTAAAGCAGACTGTGGGGCTCCACCCACAGTTTCTGAGTCACTGGGTCTGTCTGGGGCAGGGCTGGAGATTTTGCATTTCTAACAAGCTTCCAGGTGATGCTGAGGCAGCTGAGGCTGCAATTCCAGGGAGGACGAGGACCACTGTTTGTTTCCACCCCTTTATTCTAAAGAAACACCCAAGGAGGCAAAGAAATAACAAATGATCTCATTTACAACCACAGAGCTGGTAAGAATGCAGATTCAGGCTCCAAGCTCTGTGAACTGCTACTCTGGTCCTCTTTCTACCTCTCCGTAGCTCTGTATCCTTGGTCAAGTCCTGTCATGAATTTCTGCTCTGAAAAGGTTTAGAAGGAATCTAAGAAGTGGTGGTCAGAGAGGGCGATAACTTTGGCAGCTGTGATTAATATAACGTTAAAGAGAGAAAGAACCTACCTTCCTCCCAGGGGCAGAGAGCTTTTGTGTTTGCGGTACACACGGAAAAGCGCAACCGTGAGAGGTAATCTATCACCGCTCTCTCTCCACTGTGACCAGCTATTACTCTCCCCTTGGTTTCACTCAACATGAAAAACATTATTTCTGGGCAAAATTAAATTTGGGGTTTTTGAAAATAAAAGAACAACATTCTTGTTCCCCAGTCCCCTTCCAGAATCCCGTTCTCTTTCTTTCAAAGGTTACAGCTCCTGGCATTGTTGCATACTGAATTTTTTAAGAGCTCTTCTGTAACAATAACAGCAGAGATGGGCTTATTTTTCATTGCTACTCTTCTTTAATTTCTTTCCTTTTCTTTTATCATTCATATTTGCTTTTCCTCTTTATTACTCTTCTCTTTTACATTCTTCTCCTCCTCCCTCTATCCTTCTCCTTCAGTTCTCCTTTCATCATTGGATGTCAGAGCCAAAAGACACCTTCAATGATCAGACACAACTTCCTTGTTTTCCAGATGGGAATCCAAGTTTCAGAAAGCCTTACCCATTTTGCTGGATCTTATGGAAGGGACTTCGTGCTACTCGGTTGCAGGGCCATGGCTACAACCCAAGTATCCCAGCTCTTTCCTCCTGCGGATTTCATCTACTTTCTGTCTAAGCACCATTCTCAAGTTCAGCACTCTCACCAACACTGACATCTCATCTACACACAGTAATTCACAGGGAAGGGATGGAGGTGGGTGTGAGACAAGAATTACGTAGGTAGGGTGAAGGGCCTTTTCAAAACTATTCAAACCCTCAGAGGGTATGGAGAAGTCAACATTTTCAGACTTTGTTGATGGAAGTATGAGTTTGTATTTTTGAAAATTCAAGATACCTATGAGCTATGACTCCGTAATTCCACTTTGGGAATCATTTCCAAGAAATACTCACAATATGTACAGATGTGCACTTAACAATATTTACTGCAACACTGTTTGTAACTAGCCAAGAGGAACAAAACATGGAAACAACCTGAATACCTATCAATAAGGGATTGCTCAAAGAAATCATGGTGCATTCTTGTAATACCACAAAGCCACTAAAAAGAATGAAAACAATCTATGTGTACTGATCTGGAAAAAAAAAAAACATGATATATTGTTGAAATGAAAAATAAAGCAAGTTGCATACCCATACACACACATCATGACCTTGTTTTTGCTTAAAAATACTTGTATGTCTATATGCATAAATGATAGATTTATATAAGCACAAATATATATATAAGGATGTGTTATGAACTAGCAGAATAATGAGTAATTTTGAATATTTGTCCAAAGAAAACACACCCTTCATATTCCCTGACAATGCTGACTTGTTCTCACTCACCCACAGAGAATCCCATACTACCCTATGATTCCTGTTTCTCCATTCTCTGCTTCTCACTCCTTCTCCCTGCTCCCTGCTTTACTTTTACTCTCTCTGCCTCTCCCTCCCTTCTTTCTCATACACACTGCCTAAGTGATTTTTGAATGCTTACATCAATGCTAAAAGACCCACAGAGGAAGAGAACTGGTTTCCTGGTAGTTCTTCCGCAAAAGCAGGCTGATTGATTGCAGATTGCAACCAGGTCCAACTTTCTGTCCCAAATGACAAATGAAGAGCTCTTAAAAGCAGAATAGAATATCCCATATTCAGAGAAGTATCTCTGCCAGGCCAGGCATGAAAGGCGGTGAGCAATGAGAACTGTGTGTAATTCCTGACCCATCCATAGCCTGTCACATTTCTACACTCTCAGAACCAGTGTCAGTAGGGTTGGCTGGACTCCCTGGCTTTGCCCTCCAGGTTCCTCCACCATCCAGCCTAAAACCCTGATTATCCCCAGCACCTGCCTTTCCTGCACCTCTGGGTGGTGCAGAGAATGTTTCCATTTCCTGGGTACATTGGGCACAGTCAAACCTCTGTGGCTTTACCCACATTTCCTCCATCTGTCAAAGTCCTAAGCAGTCTTCAAGGCATGGCTGAATGATTCCTCCTCGCAGAAGTCTTCTTTCATACACCCCTGCTCTTTCCGAATTAAATAAATCTCACTTGCTGTATTACTAGAGCAATTATTTAATGTTGCTTTGTACTGAACTGACTTGGGGCCAGTTCTTCACACCAGATTGTTATTGAAGACAGGGAACATGTCTTTTCCTTTGTATACCGAGTGTCTCATACACAGTGATGTTCAACGAACGAAATAAAGGATGAATGAGAAGGGGACATTATTAGGTGACAAACTGAGTAGTGAGATTCCTGGTTCAGTTAGACCTACTAAGTAATTATTGTTGCATCTCAATTGGGTTTGATTCAACAGCATTTAAAAATACTAGATATTTTGAGTGAGCGCAGTAGCTCACACCTGTAATCCCAGCACTTTGGGAGGCCAAGGTGGGCAGATCACAAAGAGGTCGAGACCATCCTGGCTAACATGATGAAACCCTGTCTCTACTAAAAATACAAAAAAAAAAAAAAAAAAAAAAAAAAAAAAGCTGGGCGTGGTTGTGAGTGCCTGTAGTCCCAGCTATTCAGGAGGCTGAGGAGGCAGGAGAATGGCATGAACCCGGGAGGCGGAGCTTGCAGTGAGCGGAGATCATACCACTGCACTCCAGCCTGGGTGACAGAGCGAGACTCCGTCTCAAAAAAAAACCAAAACAACAACAACAACGACAACAAAGTGTTCTCACTGTCTGAAACCAACTGCATCTTTTCTTTATATGTTATCATACATCCATATATCTAACATGAACTTCCTGCATTTCCTGTGAAGGCTAAGTCTGTAAACATGTATCTCTGTCCCAGAAAGTTTCTCCCATGATCATCTACTGCTTTCTTTATGCTGGACATTTTATTTTATTGCCATTTTTTTCCAAATTATAAAAAACGATGTTATGATCCTTTTGTGCATATATCATTTTTCTTCTTTTGAGGTATATCCTTAGGATAGATTCCCAGGAGAAGGTTATTAGGTCAAAGCATATGATCATTCTTATAAGCCTCATTAATTTTGACCCCAGTAATTCAGAATGTACACTAATTTGGGAAGGTAGTGAGCTTTCTTTTGCTCTCTCTTTGAAAGGAAAATTGTTAAATAATAAATTGGCATGAACGCAGTTTCCAGCATTCCTTTGACAATATTTCATGCAAACATTTTAAGCATGTTTTGTAGGCATCTTTTTCTTGCATACAGAATTGATATGCTAATTATGATTTATTTTCATCAGTTCATTAGTGCAGGCCTTCAGTGATCAACACTTGTTCAACTAATTTCCACCTTTTTCTACACAATTAATGTGAATGAGGCTTTGGCTACCTCTGAAGGGTTTTTCACGGGTTTCATTTGAGACACGTGTTTGAAGCACCTATTATTTGCTGGATATTACTTTAAGTGCTGAGAATACAGAGGTAAATAAGATAGAACCCTTTCTCTCAAGGAGCTCAACTCTCTTAAGGGAGACTGGGCTGTGAACAGGTGCATCAGGGAGATGGTGGATGAATGGACAGGATGATCTGGAGGCACCTCACAGGGGAGCCCTGCATAGGCAGGTGCCCTGGCAAAATCCCCATGGTTAATAACATAGCTGAGTTGAGTTCTAAAGGAGTGGAAGTTTACCAAACTAAGAGTTTAGATAGGCACACTGTTTTCAGTTAATACATACATTAGGTGATGTTTGTTTTCAAATATTAAATTACTCATCCTTTTAATTTATTCAGACGGAACTTTCCCCAAATAGCCTGAGTTCATGTTATTTTATTTCTCTCTTGTGCACTGAGCATTGGGAAGTACCTGAGGAGATCACAGTTCTGAACTTGGCTCTGTACTTGTGTTACTCTGAGCCCTGGTAAATCAACGTATATGTCATCTCTGTACCTCAGTTTTCTTACCAATAAAATGTAAGTGAAGTATTATATCTACTTTCTTTTTGGGGATATTTTGGGTATAAAAATCAATTGACAGAAAAATGCTTTAAGTTGTTTTTTTTTGTTTGTTTGTTTTGTTTTGTTTTTGAGATGGAGTCTCGCTCTTTCACCATGCTGGAGTGCAGTGGTATGATCTCAGCTCACTGCAACCTCTGCCTCCTAGGTTCAAGCGATTCTTCTGCCTCAGCCTCTTGAGTAGCTGGGGCTACAGGCACACGCCACCACGCCCAGCTAATTTTTGTATTTTTAGTAGAGATGGGTTTTCACCATGTTGGCCAGAATGGTCTTGATCTCTTGACCTCGTGATCCACCTGCCTCGGCCTCCCGAAGTGCTGGGATCACAAGCCTGAGCCACCATGCCCAGCCACTTTAAGTTGTTTTTAAAAAAGATGTAAGGTAAATGAATTTGTCTTATTTACTCACTTCTTACAGGGCATCCCTTAGTTCCTAAGGCCCCTTTATCCATCTCTTTGTTTGAAGACCCCATTGGAGCAGAGTCACAAATAGAATCTATGGAACATGAAAATAGTTCTCTAATAAGCTCTATGTGAGGCCAGAAAAACAGTGCCAAATAAAATCAGCCAACAATCAGTCAGCGAGGCAGCCCTGCCTCTGACTGTGTAGGGAATGGTTCACTGCTCAGAAAGATTAAGGCTCCAAGCGCAGCCAGTGCCCTCAGGGCAGTAGGCCTGTGGGAGAGAGGCAGGGAGGGGAAGAGGGGATCCATGGGAGGGCTGGAGTGAGGACTCCAGGAAGTCAGAGGTTCTGAAAGGGACCTGAGAGATCATCCAGTGAAAATGTTGAGTTGTAAACACAGAAGAGTCCCAGAGAAGGGGAAAAACAGGAAACAAGATTTGTCTACCTCCTCCAAGTGCTGGGAAGAAAAACAGTAGGGAAAAGACGTAGGGTGGAGCCTGATTCAGTATAGATAAGGAATACCTATATAATATTCAATATATGGAATAATCCATATAAAGAATATGATTCAGTATAGATAAAGAAAAATTCCAATGCCATAGAGACTTGCCAGCTACTGGAAAGTTTTATAAGCAGAGGTGGGGGGGAACCTCTTTTTTAATATATCAGACAAGGGGTTTGAGGAATAAGAAAAGAGTGGAAGATAGGATGGACTTCCCAATATTCTTCAATTCCTTCTTCATAGATGCCATACTTACTGCCTGGAGAGATTACTCGATATGCTTACATCTCAAGGAGTCCTTTCTTTTTCTAAAACGTTATGACATATTTTGTGCTAGTTCAAGAAATTAGGCACTAACTCTGATCACCAGGCACCTTTTCCCTCAGCATTCACCTGTATTAATCTGCACTACTTAATCGGGCCTTATAAATGGCTTTGGCGTTTATTTCTAGTTCTGACATAGTGGGCTCCTCTCTTGTAATCAGTAATGTGCTGGTATATGCTTAGCAGCTGTTTCCAGTATTTAATAATCATTAATGATGTTCACCCTCCCTCCCCCAAATAAAGCTCTGATCGTTAGTGTTTGCCGATTTCCACGGTGTAAACATCCCCACCATCGAGCTACCAACTTGATGTTCCTAAATGTGGAATAGGAAGGAAGCGAGGAATACATTCAACTTCTATGAGCCCCTAAAAGCCGACTTCGACCACCCAATGCCTGGAGTTGTGTTCTCTGCTTCCTTCATGGAGATTTCAAAGCTATTGCATTGGACGAAAGAGGGAAGGAGAAGTGGATAAAAGGATGTGGGCAGAAGGGAAAAATAAAGACAGAAAATTTCAAATATCCTTCAACAGGTCAATGGGTAAAACAGCTGTGATGCATCTACACATAGGCTACTATAAAATGAATGAACTATTGATAAATTCAACAGCTTGAGCGAATCTCAAAGGCATTATGGTAGGTGAAAGAAGCCAGACTCAAAAGGCTACAAACTCTTTGATTTCATTTATATGACTTTCTAAGAAGGCAAAACTGTATGGATGGAGACAAGGAAAAAAGGGAATATGAAAAGAACAGAGAAACTGGAGGAGAGAGGAAAGGATGGGAGAGGAGAGAAACAAAGGGCAGAAGTGAGTGGGTGATCAGATGGTGAGGACGGAGGGAGGATTTCGCTCTTTACTGCTATTTGGGGGTTCTCTTTTAAGGAATCCAGGGTTACCTGACACCCTTTCCCAGTTAATAGGTGTGATTTTGACATGCCTGTATCATATAACATATGAACCATTAGTAGAGCATGCTTTGTGAAGATAATAGCTACCAGAGACATACAGCTTATGTTTTGGAATTAATGTATCCAACAGAAACCAGTGAAAACAGCACTATAGGTATTACTGGAGACTTTCTCCTTTTGAGGTTGTAGGAGAGCTTATAGTATGGATGGACTTGGTCCCAAGCATCCTATATGTTGCACTGGAGTTATCCAACAGTGTGTCCATTTCAGGATTAATCTTGAGAGTCCGTTACGTTAAGACTGTACATGAAACCTCCCCAGCTGTCTTCTTAGAACCTTGAACTCACTGAAGGTAATCAGTTGGGACAGAGTACCTATATAGTCCTGTTGGACTCAGCACACATTTTATGAGCATCTACTGTGTGCTGGTCACTGTGATGGACAGTGTCAAAAGGGACAGAGATAAACAGAATAAAGTTATACCCTTAAAGGTGCAAGCTCATAGTCTTATGGGAGTTGGGAATATATATGGACAAGGCAGGGCAAAATAGCAAGGACTTTAGAGATGATTTCCTGTTAACAGACTACAGTATTTCCTGGTTGATTATAAGGATTCCTATTCATTTGAAGATGGACTTTTATAAGCCTACATATATATTAAAAGAAAAATAGATACATTTTTTCTTTTAGATATGCATTATGAACTCCAGACATCGGGAATCAAGTAACTCAATGGTTCACGTACCCAAAATCTAGAGTCAGACAGAATTGGGTTCAAATCCAAGCTCTGGTTTTACTTATGGTTGACCTGTGGCAAGCCACATTCCTATCTATGCCTCGGTTTCTTAATTTATAAATGGAGATGTGATTTAGTCTACAGGTTTATTGTAAGCATTAAATAATGTTAACACTATACATTAAATAATGTACACACTACATATATAGTATATATATTGGCTATATCTATAGTATATATCATCTATGTGTATATTTGTATATACACATATATCTATAGCTATATCTATAACTTAATTACAAGATCCTCCAAGCTAAGTGCTGCATTTACTCTCTGTGACTTGAAGCCATCCCTTGATGCTTTAGGATTCTGATAATGTCACTGACCTCTCTGAGCTTCAGTTTTCTAATTTTTAGAATGGGTATGAAACTGATGCTGTGCATATTTTCTTATTTTGTCTCTGGGGCTGACCTGTGAAGTAGACAGAGCTGTTAGAATCATTTCCATTCTACAAATAAGGACACTGGTGCACAGCAAGTTAGAGAGACTTTCCCAGGGTTGCCCAGCAAAAGAATGTGTGTTCCTCCAGCTCTTCTAATGGCCTCTTCCAAATCAGGGCCGGTTGGGGCTTAGTCCAATGAAATGAATTCAGATTCATTGGCAAAGCATACAGGTTCTCAAAGGTTCTCTGTAATCTCAACCAAATCCATTTGTTAGTTACCCTGGAGGAATCATTTAACTCTGTTCATTCTTCATTTTTTTTTTTTTCTACTACAGTTTGCTTCTCTCTCATAGGTCCTCACACACCAGGGTCCTGTTTTCCAGGGCTGGATCACTTAAGGCCAGCAAAAGGACGCTGAGTTCTCCTTCTACTCTCCTTTCCTGTGATGAATTCTGTATTTCTCTGAGCTAGGAAACAACTGCCATTTAGAGAGCATAGCCAGTGGGTGGGAGGAGAGGAGGACAACAAAGGTTTCCTTGGCTGGACAACCTGGAGAATGATTCAGGATAAACAAAATAGGATTGACTCAGTGGAGTAAGGCTGCCAATTGCATTCGCTCTCCACGTGTAGATTCCTAGCCTGCTACAATCTGTATCTTTGTCTAGACATCCAGTATCATCTCATTTGAATTTGCATGTTTATAATCAGCTTCAATTCTGTGCCAGGTTCTGAAAATACAGAGGTAGAAGTGACCTGTCCTTGAGAAGCTCAACATCTAGTAGGAAAATCAGCCAAGGATAAACAGAATGAAGTGGTTGTAAAGAGATTTGATCTAGCTGGGTGAACGTGGACAAGGAACATAACCTCTCTGAGCCTGATACTTTTGCGTCTTGGCTTTACTAATACCTATCCCAACCCTTGTGGTTGAAATGGTTGAGTGAGATAATAATTAAAACCCATGGCTCAGGGTAGGTCCTCAACAGTTGGTATCTACCAATGAGTACGAATGAGATCATCATAAAGGGTAATTCAGGCTAAAGAGGCAGTGTGAATACTGGAAATCTGGAGGGCTTCCTGGAGGGCAGTAGCATTGTGCTGGGCTTTGCAGTTTGAATTAGACTAAGTGAGCTGATCCTTGCATGCTTTCTTCATCCGTCCCTACCCCCACTCCATGCAGTTTTGAGCCAGCCTCCCTGACTTGCTCACGTTGCTCCCACCCAAAGAATTTTTTTTAATCCTTTTTCTTAACTGACTCAAATCCTCACAACCCCTAAAACCCAGCGGAGATTCTGCCCATCTGAGTGCCTCTGGCCTCATTTTGGATTCAGACTGAGAATCACCCAGGGTTCACAGTTACTTGCTCTCCAGTTCTTCCAAAAATTATAGTATGTGTTGTAAAGGACCTCAGGGATGTTATTCAAACTTTTGATTGTATAGATGGAGAATCCAGGGCCCAGGGAGGTGAAACTGCTTGCCCAAATTTAAAAAACATTTTGGTGACAGAGCCAGGAATAGGATTCTGGGTTCATTCTGTTTCCCGCTTTTTTTGAGTTTTGTCTCCTGATGCAGATAATACCTTTCTAGAATTCAATGCTATTGGTTTCTTATTCCTGTGCTGTGGATTATGACAGCACCCAGAACTGTGTGCAGGAAACATCAGGGCCCTGAAGCCCTGGCTGCTGGCCTGATTTCAGCACTTGCTTGTTGGAGGGGACCAGGAGAGGGGCTTTTAGCTCTGCAGGAATTCTGTGTGTACTTTCTCCCAGCCCCACATTCTCTGGTCTAAGAACTACCTCTAAGGACAAGGAACCTACACAAGACTTAGCTCAAATTACTTTCAATCAATATAGCACACAAATTCAGGCTACTCGGAGTTATCAAATGGATAACAGAGAGAGCTAGTACAGGAAAAACTTCCGTGGAAGTGTCAGTCTCTGCGATGTGGCTGCTGGGGCCAGTTTGGCCAGCAGAGAAGTGAGTCTTTCATGGTCGCTGCTGCAGCAGAAAATGGTGTGGAAATAAAATGCCTGGAAGTAGCAAGCTCGCCACACACAGAGTCCATGTTCCCCTTCTCCTGCCCTCACTGTCCAGGCTGTACCTGGGTACCTGGCTTTCCTTCTCTTTGGAGCTAGCTTGTCAGGACCTTCAGTTGGTGCCCCTGAGGCATTCTTCCCAGCGTTGTAGGGGATAGCAATTTTGTTGTCGGCTTTCATGAATTCAGCTTTGGTCTCTCTTACTTTCATTTCAATATGGATGTGCAGGTCACCTACCTCAACCAGACATTTTGAAGTTCATCATCTTTAAAAAATAATTTCCTGCCGGGCGCAGTGGCTCACGCCTGCAATCCCAGCACTTTGGGAGGCCAAGGCGGGCGGATCATCTGAGGTCAGTAGTTTGAGACCAGCCTGACAAAAATGGTGAAACCCTGTGTCTACTAAAAATACAAAAATTAGCCGGGTCTTGGTGACGGGCACCTGCTACTACATCCTAGCTATTCAGGAGGCTGAGGCACGAGAATTGCTTGAACCCGGGAGGTGGAGGTTGCAGTGAGCCAAGATCACGCCACTGCACTCCAGCCTGAGTGACAGAGTGAAACCTTGTCTCAAAAAAAAAAAAAAAAAAAGTAAGTAAATAATAATGCTTCCCACTTTTTTGTGAAAAGCGTTTCAAAATATTTTTTAAAAAAATTTAAAAAGGGAAGCAAGATTATGCCTATAGTCCTACCACTTTGGGAGGCTTGGCAGGAAGATTACTTGAGGCTAGGAGCTTGGGACCAGCCTGGGCAACATGGCAAGACCCCGTCTCTATGTATTAAAAAGAAAAAAAAAAATGGTAGTTTCAGAATCCTCTCAAACTCTCTCCAGAAATAAATCTGCACGTGTTTGTGTGTTTAAAAAAAAATGTAAAAAGACAAAGAAGTGAAGTGGCAGATCAACAGTTATGTACTCTTTACCCAGATTTGCCAATCATGAATGTTTTACCACATCTACTTTCTCCCTTTCTCTCTTTTTCTCTAGCTCTCCTTATTTTTTCTCTCTTTTTTTCTGAAAAAAATGAAAAACATGTTGTAGACATATGTCACTTCCCCTGTAATATTTTGACATGTTTCTTCTAAGAATGAGGACATGTATAAACAATAAATAAATGAATTTATTATATAAATAATACATTCTCCTATACATAATAAATACATTTCACAATAAATACATAATCAGGCCATATAAAATCTCTAAGAAAATTAATAAATAATAGTTGCATAATATAATCTAATACTCAGTATCCTCAATATTCTCTAAAACTCTTTCAACATTGTTTTTCCTTTCCAGGGTCAAATCAAAGGTCACATATTGATTTTTTTTTTTTTTCTTTTTTTCGTCCTTCTGGTCTCTTCTGCCCAGTGTCCCTCTTTCCCTCATTTTCACTGTTTACACTCATCCTTTCACCCTGTACTAATCTTGATTGTTTCTGAATTGTTCTTATTCCTCATGTTTCCACTCACCTATGAGCTATTCCTTTTGCCTAAAATACTTCCTTTTCTTCTGTGCTCCTGGCTTAACCATTTCATTAGTTATCAGCTTAAATCTTACTTCTTCCAGGAAGCTTTTAGTGAAACACCTAGATTAGGTCAGACGCTACAGCTGTGTACTCCCATTTCCCTCTTTATTTTGCAACCAAAAACCTTATCATATTGTAACATAATTTATTTCTTATAATTATTTATTTCTTACACCTACTCTATTTTCCTGCTAGACTGCAAATACTCTGAGGCAGAAACTGTATCCATTTTCCCCCATCCATATCAACACCAGTCTCTAGTTCAGATTCTGGTGAATAGTAGGCATATCATATTCACTGGATGAATAAATCTTTTTGGAAAGTGACTGGGAATGTCAATAATATTTCTTCTTTACATTTTTCTCCCCAAATCTAGATTTGTAAACTCAACTGCACACTGGACATGTCCACTTCGATGACTGACTTCTCAAGTATATTGTGTGGAAACCTGTACTTCTGACTACCTCTTTCATTGTCAACCAAATCTATCTTATCTGCTGCCCTCCTCATCTCAGCTAATGGAAGATTCATATTTCCAGTTGCTCAAGTCAAAACATTTTACTGTTCCTTGGTTTCCCTTGTTTTCTCACACTTCATGTCTAATCCGTTAGGAAACCCTAATTTTACTCCCTTGAAAATACAAACCCAGAGTCTGGCCACCTTTTCTTTCCTCTGTTGCTAGTGCCCTAATTCAAGCTACTGTCCTTAATCTCCTGGATTATCAGAATAGCCTCCTGTATAATCTTACTGTTTTTAAGCGTGCCTGTCCACATTCTACTCTCAACACGGGGTGATCTTTGTAAACATAAATCTGATTGACTCATTCAACTAAATGCCCTGCAAATGACTTCCATTTATTTCGTAGCAAAACCCAACATCCTTACAGTAGTCAGTGAGGTTCAACATGGTCAGTCCCTTGTTTTCTCCCTGACATTACCCCTATTACTCCTTGCCCCTCCCTTACCACTCTCTAGGTATCAGGTCTCCTGGTGTCTCCTCTGCTTGGAAAGCTCTTTCACCAAGTGTCAATGTAGCTCACTCCCCTACCTCCTGCAGGTGTTTACTCAAATGTCACCTTCTCCATGAGACCAACCCTGACTATCCCACTTAACATTGCATCCCCTTCTGGCAGTGCTTCCAATCTCCCCTTCTCTGTTCTACCTTTTCTTTTTTTTCCCATAATACATAACGCTTTCTAATTTACTTGTTTAAAATATTTATTGTTTATCTCTTTCTGCTAGAAAAGAAGTCTCATAAAGAAGGATCTGTGAATTTTTTTTATTAATGTATCTCAAGGGTTTAGAATAGTGTCTAGATCTTAATAAATATTTGCTGAAGAATATGTGCCTGAATGAATGAATGAATGAATGAATGAATCATGTGAAAGCAAGTTCAAAATTTATATAAACCTCCTGGCTCCTCTGCTTTTTGACTCTGTGACCTTGTTCAAGTCATGTCACCTGCGGAACTTTAGTTTCTACGTTTGAAAAATGGATAAATAAAAATCTCTACCACATAAGGCAGCCTTGAGGATTGAACTAGGATATTTGACATGTGCTTTGTAAACTAGAAGGCACTGAATAAATGTTAGTTTTAAACGGGGGTGGGGGTAGGAAGACAAAAAGAAAAGAAACCATGGAGTAAGAGTGACCAGCGGGGGATTAGATGGGCAAACTCTCACAATCCCAGTGTAAGCACTGGAGGGAATAAGACACTAGTAAAAATGAAGTGGAAGAAATTCAGGCTAAAACACTTCGTGTCCCTGAGGAAGGGGAGGGTGAATCATTCCACGAGCATTTACAAGGAATCTAGAAATTGCAAGTTCCTGTACTCAAAGGGAGTTGAACTGGTATTGATAATTTCACAGTGTTTGAAAAGGACAAAGCCTGTGTGTAAAAATAATAGTAATTTAGGGTCATGAGATGTTCAGATGTCTGCTTTGGGAGTGCCAAGGAGGGAGGAATAATGATTATAAGGTAGTACTCACCATTTATGAGCACCTCTATGTGGCTAGCACTTTACACATTATCTCTGATAGGAAGCCTGAGGAGGAAGGATCTTTAGAGCCCACACTGTGCGGGAAACAAACTCAGAGAATTTATGTGACCACTGCAAAGTCACACAGCTGTGAGAAGCAGATGTAGGACTTGAGCCTTATTCTGACTTGATTTCCAGGTGTATCCTTTTTCAGCTACATTTTAGTGCCTTTCATGTTTTGTGTTGAGATAGAAGTCTTAGGGAAGTTTCCATACACAAAGTATTTTGGTCTTGTTGGATGGGAGTTGGACAGGTGATTTCTTTTTTTATGTGTTCAACAAATGTTTATTGAGCACCTACTAAGTGCTGGGCATAGTTAATAGGTTTTTGTGATGAGCCATGCAATAAATAAGACAACATCCTTGTCCTACTGGAGTTTGTATTGTAGTGGAATAAAGGGCTGAAGACTGGAGAATAGGTGGAGAAAAGACATAAAGTGTAAACAAATGAATAAGATAATTCTAGGCAGTGACACAATTGCCATAGATAAATAAAAATCAGGTAATAGAATGATGTCTACTTTAGCTTTGGTGGCCAAAGACTGCTTCTCTAAGCTGGTTGCCTTGAGCTTTCATGGTGCAAGGCAGCATGATAGAGATCTTAGTGCTCTGTGTTGCCCGCAAACTACCAAGGTATGAGAGTCAACCCATCCCTGCCTCTTTGAGGACCAAAAAAGACCACTTTGGGTAGAGATCTATTAATGGAGGATGGTAGAGGATGAAGTTGGGGAAATAAACAGAGGCCAGTCCATATCAGCTATGGTAGAGAGTTTTGATTTTATGCTAAAAAACTTTTATCTATCTATCTATCTATCTATCTATCTATCTATCTATCTATCTATCTATCTCTTTATTTATTTTTGAGACAGAGTCTCACTCTGTTACCCAGGCTGGAGTGCAGATCTTGGCTCACTGCAACCTCTACCTCCTGAGTACAAGCGATTCTCCGGCCTCAGTCTCTTGAGTAGCTGGGATTACAGGCATGCGCCCCCATACCCAGTTAATTTTTGTATTTTTAGTAGAGAGTGGATTTTGCCATGTTGGCCAGGCTGGTCTCGAACTCCTGACCTCAGATGATCACCTGCCTCGGCCTCCCGAAGTGCTGGGATTACAGGTATGAGCCACTGTACCTGACCTAACTGAAACACTTTCTTTGCTCAGCTTCTCTCTCATTCGTCTTTGTTCACTAGGATAGCTTTCTCAGTGTCATTGCTGGATTCGTCTCTTTTCAGTCTCTAGATATTGGTGCACCCAGAGTCTCAGTCCTTGGGCCTCTTCTTTATCTATGCCTATGGTTTCATGCTGTCATCTGTTCTACTGGTGTTATAGAATTTACCTGACAATTCACATTTATGTTGTCAATCTAGACAAATCCTCTAAACTCCAGACCTATATCCCCAGCTGTTTAATAGCCTTTTATTTATTTATTTATTTAAGATGGAGTTTCATTCTTGTTGCCCAGGGTAGAGTGCAATGTTGTGGTCTTGGTTCACTGCAACCTCCGCCTCCCGGGTTCAAGCGATTCTCCTGCCTCAGTCTTCCAAGTAGCTGGGATTACAGGCACCCGCCACCATGCACAGCTAATTTTTGTATTTTCAGTAGAGATGCGGTTTTGCCATGTTGGCCACGCTGGTCTTGAACTCCTGACCTCAGGTGATCTGCCAACCTCGGCCTCCCAAAGTGCTGGGATTTCAGACGTGAGCCACCGTACCTGGGCTTTAATAGCCTTCTCAAATGTATCATGTCAAAGTCTGGATTCTAGGTTGCTTTTTCAAATGTGCTGCTCTGCCTCCGTTTTCACTGAATGGCATCACTGTTGATCCAGATATTTGAACCCCAAGCAAGTAAGTATCCATGATTCTTCTTTTTCTTTTGTATTCCATATCAGCAAATCCTATAAGCTCTCCTTAGAAACATTATACTGTATGCAATAAATATGTACAAGTATTATGTGTCAATTAAAATCAAAAGAAAAGAAAATGCATTCCTGCTGTATCTGCTTACTGCCCTTATCCAGGCCACTCCCTGCTTTTATGTGGATCACTGCAGTGACCGCCTAGTGGCATCCCTGCTTCTGATTTTGTCCTCCCTGCCTTCAGGTCTTCTCTACACAGCAGCTGGATTGATCTTTCTGAAACCCAACTCAGATTCTGGCACTTGTCTCAAACCTTTATAGTGGCTTTTTATCTCACTTAATACAAAATCTAAAGTCCTCCTATTCGGCCTTAAAAAAGAAAGAAATTATTTCATTTGCAACAACATGGATGGAACTGGAGAACGTTATACTAAGTGAAATAAACCAGGCACAGAAAGACAAATGTTGCATATTTTCGCTTATATGTGGAAGCTAGAACACTTGAATTCATAGAAGCAGAGAGTAGAATGGTAGCTACCAGAGGCTGAGGGTCGGAGAAATGAGATGATGGTCAAAGGATGCAAAGCTTCAGTTAGATCTGAGACTTAAATTTTGAGATCTGTTTCACACTGTGTTGAATATAATTAGTGATTGAGTGCTGTACATTTTAATACTGCTAAGGGAGTAAATTAAAAATGTCCTCATCACAAAAAAAATGTTAAATACTCGAGGTTTTGGGTATGTTCATTAGCTTGATTTGAGCATTCCACATTGTATTAAATAATCGTAACTTCACTTTCTGTCCTATAATTTATACCCTGTAATTGCCAATATATAATGATAACAATAAAGTCTCCATCATGGCCTGCCAGGACCTCCTTCATGTGGCCTCTGCTCCCTCTCTCTACCTCTCCAAACTGGCCTTCTGATCATTTTTCCAACATTCTGTGTGCACTTACAGCATGGGACATTTTACAATTGCTCCTCACTCTGCCTGGAACAGGTTGCTGCCTCTAAGTCTCCCTCTGGTTGTCTTTCTCCTCCTTGAGGAACATGGGACCTCCCTCCCCTGTCACTGTCCCCTGAACTTGCTCTATTTTTTCCATCAGACTTACCAGGTCTGGCATATCATTATATGTGCATTGGCATGTTTATCATCTGGTTCTCTCACTAGAAGGTAAATTCAAAAAGAATAACAATTTGCCTGCCCTATTCACTGTCTTATCACCTGCATTTAGAAGAGTACCGTAAACATAGCTTAAAAAGTCCTGGTTGAAAAGAAGAGAACAACAGACACTGGGATGTACTTGAAGGAGGAGGGAGGGAGGGAAGAGGGGTAGGATTGAAAAACTACCTATGGGGTACTATACTTATTACCTGGGTGGCAAGGTAATCTGTACACCAAACCCTCATGACACACAATTTGCCCATATAAACAAACCTGCACATGTACCCTTGAACCTAAAATAAAAGTTAAAAAAAAAAGGTACTGATTGAAAGAATGAATAGGAAGTCAGGAAGTCATGGGGTCAACTGAGTTTGAAGAGACATGGTTATTCTTTCCTCGATGATTTGAGGACTGATTTTTTTTTTTTTTTTTTTTTTGTAATTGAGAAGGAGTCTTGCCCTGCCACCCAGGCTGGAGTGCAATGGTGTGATCTTGGCTCACTGCAACCTCTGCCTCCAAGGGTTCAAGTGATTCTCCCACCTCAGCCTCCTAAGTAGCTAGG
>NW_012099110.1:236988-251654 GCF_000951045.1 Mandrillus leucophaeus
AAAAAAAAAAAAAAAAAAAAAAAAATCAGGGCTACATTTTCGATAGTGGCTAGTTTCTGAAAGTTCATGTAAATGTAAGAAAAAGGTGAATGTGGATGATGCTAATTATGAATAGTTTCATACAGCAATATAAAGTGACTGGGATGAGGACAGGGCAATGAGGAAGGAGCTGGGAATTTGAACATAAGGCATCTTGAATATAAATCGAGAGTGTTTCCTATTTGTCTCACAGACAGTGGGGTTCATTGACTGCTTCCCAAAAAGGTGGAGGAGGTGGCATGAGCCAACTCAGACTTTGAGAAGATAATTCTGGCTGTCATATTTAAGAAGAATTGTAAGGTTGTCAAGGTAGAAGCAGGGGGACCAGGTGGGTGGCATTTGTACTTCTGCGTGTCTTGGCAAAGAACCTTGTTTTATTTAATCCCATTAAGACTTCTTTCCTGCAGATCTCTGGTCTTACCCCACATGCTACTGATTGGAAAGGGGAAAAAATGAACGCACTAAGGTGTTAAGGATTAATTCCAAAATTCCTCACTTCTGAGGATTTCATTGCCACCTCTGCCTACGTGTGAAACAGGGTGAAGTAATAAATAGAAACAGGAAGTCACTGAAGACTTAGGCAATTTGGAAACAGAGTCTTGAGGTAACTTGCCAGATTCCAGGGGCTCCGTATTGGCAGTGAAACAATCTGATTGCGGGAAGTGCCTAAGAACATGAGTTTCTTAGTGCTGGAAAGGAGAGAAGATCCATTCATAAGCCCATTTGTGTTGCCTTCATTTATTTAAGAATGGTTTACTGGGTATTTTATAAGTTCCAGGCAATGTACTGAGAGATGAGAAAAGTAGATACAGTCCCTGTCCAATGGAGATAACTGTCTAGTGGAGAGTGAGGACAATAAAATCATTGCCAGCTGGTCCTGGGGAGCCTGAGGCTGAACTAGTTGGGAGAGTCAACTAACGGACCCTGTAGAAGTGACCTTCAAGCCCAGGCCCAGTACTTTGAGAAGGAATTTATCAGGTGAGAATGGGGGAAAAGATTGTCCAAAGCAGAAGAGACATCAGAGGCACTTCAGTCCTGAAGTTCTTGGTTTCACTCTGTAGAAGAGTCACTTGGGAGCTTGTTACAAAGGCAAAGGCAAAGACTCTGGCCTGCTAAGTTTTGACTACGCTCTCGTTTCTGTATTTTAACATGGATTCTCACCAAATTCTGTTGCGGGTGGCTGATCTCATGTCAGAATAACACAGATGACATCTGTGTCCAACAGTTTTCAGATTGTGCCCCTGACCTGAAGGGCAGGATGGTAAGGGGAGAGGTAGGGGTCTGCATTCATCGCTATCCCCTGAAAAGTTCTACTTATATGTAGTTTACTTATTTTGTAAAATATTTATTGGAATGTTATTATTTGTACTTCCTCCAGCAAAATGTACATTCTTTGGCTATAGTGTTTACTCCTGTAGTCCTAGCATGTAACATAGAGACAAAATCTTCCCCCCAAAATTATTTGAAAGAGTATATTAACAAATCAAATGTTTCAAGTCTAAGTAAAAGCATGAAGGCCACTAATCCACTCCAACTGTTTATTTTACAGATGAGTAAAGTGAAACTCAGAGAGGAATCATTGTTTGTCTAAGGTTGTCCAGGTTGTTATGTTAGAGTAGAGGGCTGAGTTATATGCCTGTGCCCACAGTTCAGTTTTGATTCCTCCAAGTCCAATTTCAGCTTTGTTGTTGTTGTTGTTGGCGTTGGAGTCTTGCTCTGTTGCCCAGGCTGGAGTGCAATGGCGTGATCTCGGCTCATTGCAACCTCTGCTCCCGGGTTCAAGCAATTCTCCTGCCTTAGCCTCCCGAGTAGCTGGGATTACAGGCATCCACCACCATACCTGGAAAATTTTTTGTTTGTTTGTTTTTGTTTGTTTGTTTTTTTTTTTTTGTATTTTTAGTAGAGACAGGGCTTCACCATATTGGCCAGGCTGGACTTGAACTCCTGACCTCATGATCCACCCACCTCGACCTCCCAAAGTGCTGGCATTACAGGCATGCACCACTGAGCCTGGACTCAGCTTTTAAGGAGGTCAAAATATTGGTAGAATCTTGCTTAAAATACAGGAAGCGAGTAAGAAATATGATGCAGTTTAAGAAAAATTTATATAAATTCATAGACTTGGGTCTCATAATGGGCAATTAGCTTGCTAGAGAGAATTTTGTGTTGAAAGCAATCCTAAACCACACGTGGCGTGCCCATGATGCCATAGAGATAGTTAAACCTGAATCTTTGAGCTTAAGTTCCTTCATCTGTAAAATAAAATAATCACAACCAGCTCCCAGGGTGCTTGTGAGTATTCATGCAAAATGCCTGGCCCATGTATAGGTGACCAACATTTATTTATGCTTAAGCATATGGACCTGGAAAATCAAATGTGTCCAATATTTGAAAAGAGATAGTATTTATCTCTACATCTGCTAGGCGTTTAGGCAGTAAATACATGCAGGGGAGGGGGAGAGAGAGAGAGAGAGAAAGAGAGAGAGAGGAAGAGAAGAAGGAGGAGGGGAAAAGAGGAGAGGAAAAGAGGAGAGGAGAAAGAAAGAAGAAAGAATAAATGAAGGAGGAAAGGAGGGGAGGGAGGAAGGAAGGAAGGAAAGAAGGAAGAGAGAAAAAGAAAGAAAGAGAGAGAAAGAAAGAAAAGAAAGAAAGCAAGAGAAAGAAAAAGAAAGAAGAAAGAAAGAAAAGAAAGAAAGAAAGTAAAGAAAGTAGAAAAGAGTATTATTCTTCCTTCTGGAAAATACCATGTGAGCTTGCAGAAATACCATGTTGGTTGTTGGCAGTGGCTTTTGTAGGATATTGCCATAAATACCTTTATGCTCAAGAAGAATGGTAGTCATGTGTGGAGACATGAACAAAGAGGAACCGAGCACAATTTGATGGAGATAAACCATTTTTATGTGCTTCAGAAGAAAGAACAGGATTAAAATTCAGACTTTGGGGGTAACTCTGGGATAAAACAGGAAACTGGCATTTCTCAGTGTGTTTTGGAGTACTGTCCAATGAACTCAGAGCTGCAAAAACGTAAATAGGCAATCCCTACCATAACTTATCCATCATCTTGGTGCCTGTGTGAGACTAGCACGTGTCTGTGGCCATAGCGATGACTAATTTTTGATTGAAAGATGTTCAATTAACCTGGGTATCCAGAAGATAGTTCCTAATGTTCCATAAGCATTTTTACTTGTCTGAAACTCATAGCATTTCCTAGTGAGTACGGACAACAATAACACTTTCTAACCACCTGTTGGATTCTGAATCCCTCCTATAAGCATCTCTGTCAATTAGTTATGCAAACTCTGCTTCAGTATCTTCAAAAATAGGGACCTCTCTACTTCCCAGAACAGCTTATTCTATTCAGATCAGTTCTGACAGTCAGCAAGAACTTGCTTTATTGAGTGTAATTTTGAGAGTATTGAGAACATTTTAAATTAAATTATTATTTAATAATTGCTGTCAATTATTCCTAGTCATTGCAGTTTTAACCCTCAGAGCCATATTTTCATGGCATTTACAACTCATCAGATCCTACCAACTAGGAAAATTGATGACGCCTTCCTTCTTCTTATGGTGCTTTGGTAATCAAATCAAATATCTCTAAGAATACTTTAGACGTCCCCCGTCCCATCGTTTTTCTATTATCATCGAGTATACTAAATCAATTACCTTGTTTCATCATCAAATAATAAATTCCACTTAAAACATTTATCTTCTTAACTCAGATGTGATCTGGGCAGTTTTTATCAGTTTCTTCCGATGTGTATTTAAATAATGAGTGTGTTATTCAGATTTAAAAGTTCTCCAAGAAGGTTATGTGGGAAAACATCCCTGTTTTCTAATTTGCTTCAGCCCAGTAGTTTTCAAACATTTCGGGAGCAAGAGAATACTTTTGTCAAAACAAAACAAACGAACAAATCACTGATCTATCTCTGTCAGTGTAGTAAAATATATCACTTTCTAATCGTCCTTGATTATTTCCTTAAAATATATTATTTGGTGTCCGGGTCAATTAGATAAAACAGGATTAGCAAACTGTCTGTAAAGGGTCAGACAATAAATATTTTAGACTTTGTGGGCCGTCTGGTCTCTGTTGCAGCTGCTCAACTCTACCACTGTAGTGCAAGAGCACGCACAGAATATATAGCACATAAATAGATGATTGTGATAGTTTTCCAATACAAATTTATTTGCAAAACGGACAGTGGGACACATTTGGTCTTCGGCCCATAGTTTGGTGCCTTGTGAGTTAATCTAAAGATTTTGGTGCATTTTGGTTAAGTAAAGTATAGTTTTAGATCCCTGGTTCTTGATATAGTGAATATAACTGAATGAATTAGTAGAAGAAAAAGGTATTTCTTAACTAGTTTAAAACAGGGACAGGGAATATTTCTTTATCGGAAAATGACAAAGGGTCTAGCTGAGAATGTGGATTTGGGGGAGGCTCTGAGATGGCAGCATGCTCACTAATCCTAAAATATCTTAACAAGAAAGAAATTGGCAATTAAATGCAGTATTACTTGCTGGGAAAAAAAAGTTGTTCATTTTTCTTCTTAAACAAAGCACTGTGGCAGAGGGAATTAAGCAGTGACCTGGTGTGCGAGACCTGGATTTTAAAACCATCCCTTGTACTGACAGCTGTGTGTCTTTGAGAGCATTATCTCCTCTCTCAGAGTCCCTGTGTTTCCATCTAAAATTTAAGGCAGTGACAAAGACAATCTTTGTGGTCCCTTGGAGTTTTCAAATTTTGTGATCTGAAAGAAAAATTTCATATAATTGCAATGTTTAATAGGATTTATGATAATTGGAAAATAATTGCCATTCCAAACTTTTATTAATCTATATTTAGTTATGAGTCACGCTTTCACAATAGATGCTTTAGAAATAAGCAAAGAGACAAATTGAGTCAACAGAATTTTAAATATTTTATTTATATGCAGTTTGTGTAATCCCTGGAGCCCATAGGCATATTAAGATCATTTAAAATATCCATTAAAAGTTATGTGTTATACAACAAACTCTCCTTTTAGAACGCCTTGCCAAAGGATACGTAGCTAACATTTATTGAGTAGCTACTACTGCCAGATTAATTGCATCCATTATGTTTAATCCTTCCAGCAGTGCTGCAAGGTAAATACTAATATTCCTATTGCACTGATAAAGAAGCTCAGAGATGCTGAGGGATTTGCAAATGCTCACTCAGCTAATGAGTGGCTTTATTGTAGGATTCAGAGCCAGACCAGTCCGACAGTAGTCTGTGCTCATCCCACAGTACCAGAATGTCTTTGCGAAAGGACCTGTTTTGCATCCTCTTTCCAGGTGCTCAATGGAATAAGCATTTGCTTTCCTTGATATCCTCTATTTCGTTTTTCTGTAGAGCATTGTAGGGACTCCTGGTAAGGTGGGTTGCAAGAGTCAATGACTCCCCCATTCACATGGGGACACCAGAATGGGCAGAGGAGTAGAGAACAGGAAGAAACAAGGAAGAGCCCAGTCTGAGAATCACAGAATGTGAATTTCTGTCCCAGCTCTGGTGCAGATTTTCCAAGCGGCCTTCACTGCTCTGGGCCTCGGTTTCCTCCACTTGTGATGGGGATGGTCATACTCCCTATCTTCCAGGTTGCTGGGAGAATAATGTATGGGGTGACAGAGATTTGTAAAGGACCAAGTGCACTACAGACCCCACAAAGTCAAGAAAATGGAATAAGACAGTGGATCCGAGTGGAGAACATGGAATCTAAGATGAGGAACTTATTTCCTAGTCCCTCTTGCCACCGATGGTGCTGTGGCCTTAGCAGGTCCCTTGCTCTCTATGGGCCTCAGTTTGTCATCTGCGAAATCACAGTGATGGCCGTGAGTGCCTAAAGGCCCTCTATCCTGATGTTTTGGATTCTGTATGGCAAGGCAGCGAGCAGTTCCGGTGCATGGAGTATGTCTCGGGAAACACTGGGCCCTTTGGAGTCAAATAAAACAAGTGCATTCTAAGCTTCCTTTCCCACGATTAACTCTCATAACCACCATTGTGGCCCCCTGCCCTCAATAACGGTGCTTCAGGAAGAATCCCACTTGCTTTTCTGGAAATGGCCCATTTATATAAAAGTTGGGCCATTCCAAGTGTGCTTGTTGTGTTTCTATTTTTCCCTCTCAAGTTTCTGTGCAATGAGAAACACGTAGTCCCCTTCCAGTGTGCTCCCCTTAGATTATTTACCCCCATTGCTCTGAATTCAGCCCCATAAGAGCCTTCAGAACTGCTATGAGGCTGGCATAAGAGTAACACTGTCATTACTTAAGTGAACACCTTTGGAAAATAGACCTCTGTACACATTATAAGCAAGGGTTACTTTATTCTCTAAAGTTAAGTTGATATCTTTACTTGTAATTAAAATAATACTATTCATAATTACATTTTCAGAGATAGTTCTTTTTTTTCTTCTTCTTCTTTTCTGCCTTTCCTCACTTCACCTCTCTGGGGCCAAAATGCTCTGAGAGATCTGCCTGGATGCGGCTGTTTCTCGACTGCCTTGCCAGTTGTGTTCTGGGACATGAAGGCAGACGGAAGATTTGGAGCTGACACCCTCTCGTTAAGATGCATAATTTCTGCTTCACATATGCCCTTGGGTTCACCTTTCTCTGAGCTGGCTGAGGATCGTATAGGGAGTGAGTGGGAACAGCAGGCAAGAGAAATGCCCTCTTTCCTCTCTCAGCTCAATGATTTCATCTCACTCTTCTCCTCTGTGATTCCCCTTGTTCATCTCTGGGGATAATTTGCTGCTAACAATAACAGAAGCTGTCCCAGAGTTCTCCTGTATCACCCCGATACTCAGAAGCTCCTCTTTATCCATTTCCAAATGATTAGTTAATGCGACCAATGGGATAAGCCACCCAGGAATAAACAATTGCAAACATCCCATCACTATAATCAATCATGCTTTCAATAAACATTTATTTGGGGTACAATGTCATTACAGTATTCCAAAATGTATTTTTGGATTAAGCCAGACCACCAGAAAGCTATATATTTAGACTATAATATGTTTGCCCCTCATGGAGTTGCTTTATTGTTGCTTTATTGTATGAATAGTGTATGAATAGTGCTTTATTATATGTATTAGGCTACCTTGAGCCCATCAAACTCACAGGAATATTGTTGAGAATATCTCCCACCAGCATCAACTATATTGATCTCTTTATGAGAAACCATGGGAAATGTTCGTGTCTTATTGTAGCATCCAGGGAATCTACTTCTCAAATAACTTTGAACAACTACTCTGCTGTCTTTCCGACTGCATGGCTTTTGGCTATAATTCCCCTTTTTCCTCCAGTTGCAAGGAAGCTCAGACACTTGCAGTACACTTGAATCAAGTGTTCAGGACTTTACAGAATTAACTTTCCAAACTTCATTTTCTATTTTAACCCAAACTTCATTTTCTATTTTCTCTTTTATTTTTCCTATTGTATGTATATTTTAAAGCCTATAAGATGTGTATGTTTTTGAATGTAACCTTCAACTACATCTGAGATCAGATTCATGTAAATGAACAAGTCATAAAACATGCATGAGAAGAGTAAAAGAACCCTTCACTTATTCAGAGGTCATTAGGAGCTCGATTATCTAAAAACAATGGAGGAAACACATTGATCCCGTGCTCCCTATAGACCCAAAACTGCTGGAGGCATTCCCTTTACAACTCTAAGATGCAGAAATTGTCACTCCTCCACCCCATTTTACAGATGAGGAAACTAAAATAGAACCTTTTAAGCAATAGAAACATCATAAGTGTGTCCTATACAAATAATTGTAAAAAAAAATGCTAATACCAACAGCAGGTAACAATTGTTCATACCCTGTTGCAATGTATAAAGAAGTCGTCTATTATTTCATTAACTCTCCCAGCACAATTTGAGGAGATGCATGCTTTTAGTCTCTACATATATGAAAAAATAGACTTGGATGGAACTTATAAACTATTGCTTTATTTCTTAAATTCAGCCTTGCTGCTTTCAGTTTACTTCATAAGAATCAGATCCCACCTTTCCCTAAAGTTTTATCTACTGGTAATTTTAAAAGAATGTGATTGTGTCCCCTCCCTTCTCACCCCACCATCTATCCACTATCACCCAACTTTCCAATGTAGCTGCCTGTGTAATCAGAACAACGATGATATTGATAATAACTTTAATATCTTATTGATGTTTTCATGGTTTAATATAATCCTAAGCCTATCCTTGTAAGGTAGCTACCATTTACATTTTACAAAGTATAAACCAATAAGTGGTAGAATCATAACTCACATTTTTACCCCTAGAGCCTAAGTGGAGGATACAGGGTTAAAGATGATCCGATTCAATCAGTTTATTTCACAGGTGGAGACACGGATATCCAGGAATGAATACACTGTCCCAAGAGCGCAGAGCCAGTTCTCCTTTCTGTTTTGTTTTGTTTTGTTTTGTTTTGTTTTGTTTTGTTTTTGAGCTGGAGTCTCGCTCTGTCACCCAGGCTGGAATGCAGTGGCTCGATCCCAACTCACTGCAGCCTCTGCCTCCCAGGGTCAAGTGATTCTCCTGCCTCAGCCTCCCGAGTAGCTGGGACTACAGGCACATGCTGCCACACCCGGCTAATTTTTTGTATGTGTAGTAGAGACGGGGTTTCACCGTGTTTCCCAGGCTGATCTTGAACTCCTGAGCTCAGGCCATCTGCCCGCCTTGACCTCCCAAAGTGCTGGGATTACAAGCATGAGCCACTGCAGCTGGCCTGTCCTTTCTGTCTCATAATCATATCGCCTTCTTCTGTGCAATGTGTCACTGAGCCTACACACATGTATTTTTTTTTTGCATGTATGTAGGAAAGTAGAGGACTAATAAAGAGGATGAAGGAGGATTCCTATACAGGCAATGCTTTACTCTAAAAAGAAAGATTTAGACTTACAATTTTCTCTCCAGCCTCATCTTAAATCCAGCACCCCTGGCTGCAGTCTTCATCCATCCCCAGACCCTGTCATTATCTGCCCTCCCACCTCCGGCTCCCCCAGTGGGATGGGCCTTGCTGCAGACACCCCATGACTTCCATCCAGGATCTTTTTTTAATCTCAGTCTAATTGGTTTGCCCACCCTGCTGGGATGCTTAATTGGGCATAAGCATATTCCACAGATCCTATGCCATTGTGAGTTCTGCCTTCTCCTCCAAGGGTAATTTGCTTGTTCTGTGCACTCAGAAGGAAAGATATATTTTATGTTGTTCTCAGTTCCCTGAGAACTGACATGAAATTGTTCCTGGGCCAGCAGAGCAGTCAGACAACATGGCAAGCAAGGCTTGCTTTCTTTTATGTATTTTCTTTTACTTTATTTTTTTTAAGATGGCATGTTGCAATGGAAAGGGTATTACACTTGAAGTCATGAGCCTTGGGCTCTGATTTAATCCTTCCCAGTCATTTGCTGTGTGATCTTGATCAAATAACTTAATCTTTTTGACATACAATTTTCCCATCAGTGGATGGTATTAGTTGGATTCGATGACTTCTGTAAATGGAGTAAGAGTGAAGCTTTTAGGACATATTATCCATGGGCCAAATATATCCGAGCACTTGCTTTTGTAAATAAAGTTTTATTGGAGCACGTCGACGCTTAGTTGTATCGTCTATGACTGTTTCACTCTACAAGGACATAGTTGAGTGGTTGCAGCAGATACCTTGTGGCTGAAAAATCTAAAATATTTACTACCTGGACCTTTATAGAAAATGTTTGTCTACCCTTCCTTTAGAACATAAATCAGATTAGGTAGACTCAAAACCTTCTTTTAACTTTTCATGTTACTTCGAATTTTTAAAAATTTTTACTAAGACTGACAAAGCTTTTTGAGGTCTGTGTTCCTCTTCTTCATGTTTTGGTATTATTTTTCTTCTCATATCACCCCTATACTCATTTAGGCTGCTGCCCTTTGATGTTCCCCAAATGTGGCAAACACATTTCCACCCCAGGACCTTTGCATTTGCTGTTATTTTTTTCCTGGAACATTATTTCACCAGGTGGCCCTATAGTTCCTCCCTCATTTCCTTCAGATGTCTCCTCAAATGTCATGAAATCATGAAGGCCTTTTCTGGTTACCTATATGAAATGACAGCCTCACCCCCTTCTGGACATCCCAGCCTCCTTCCCCTGATTTATTTGTTTTTATAACGCGTATCTCCCCTGACACATTACAAATTTGTTTCTTCATTATCTGTCCACTGTCACCAGCATGTATGCCCCTTGAGAGCAAGACTTTCATTTATTTTGTTTACTGTGGTATCTTTAGAGCTGGAAAAATAGGTGCTCAAATTTCAAATATGTAATCAACCTTTTCATCTCTACTGTTGTTTAAATCTAGCTCTGAATAGATCTGGGTGCTATTGAGCCCTTTTACTTAAGTGTATTTTGGAAAAGAGTGTAAAAATCACAGAATCCTGTGATTGTTACAGTCTTTGCTCCAACGTCCCTGTAACGGTTACAGAGCCATGTAAACCCATCCTCAAAATGCTTTTAGCCTGGGTTCTTGGCCAATGAGAACAGAGTTTATAGACTGAAATCTACTAACATAGTTTGACACATAGTCATTCATCCTGTGGTCCCTGACAACCTCTCTGCCTTTAGCTCTTATCATTTATATATTACACGTACACATAGACACACACATCCCTTTCTTTCTAACTGTCCTATCCCCTCTCATTCACTTCCGTTTTTGCACACGGAGCTCATTGTTCTTTTTTTCTTTACCATTTTTAAGTGTTCAGTTCCATGGTAATAAATCCTTTTATATTGTTTTGTTTTTCCCTTTGTTCCTCCCCAACTATCCTTCCCAGCCTCTGGTAACCATCGTTTCACTCTCTATCTTCATAAGGTCCATTTTTCATCTCCCACAAATGAGTGGGATATGTGATATTTGTCTTTCTGTGCTTGGACTATTTCACTTAACATAATGGCCTCTAATTCCATCCATGCTGCTGCAAATGACAGGATTTCATTCCCTTTTATGGCTGAATAATATCCCATTGAATATGTATACCACATTTTCTCTATCCATTCATCCATTGATGGGCACTTAGTTTGATTCCACATTTTGCCTATTGTAAATAGTGCTGTGATAAAACATGGACATGCAGATATCTCTTTAATACATATTTCCATTCTTTTAGGTATTTGCCTAGTAGTGGAATTGCTGAATCATATGGTAGTCCTATTTTTAGTGTTCTGAGGAACCTCCATATTGTACATTATAGTTTAATACCTTCCCTGAACAATCATTTGTCCTCCTTCCCGCAGTGGACCAACTCCTCTGGATGAGAAACTGTCCGTGGTGCTGAGCAGCTATTTAGTGCTTTAGGGTAACATCCCCAGTTACTGAGCGCTCCCCAAGTGCCTGACTCTGTGCTTAGCAGGTCACATACATTTCCTCACTTAGGCCTTACATCCACCTTGTGAGGGATAAACTGGGTACCTGGCATAGGCATCTTTCTGAGTTTCTTTTCAAGGATGCAACACAGATGGCAGGCCCTGGTCTATCACTGGTGAACGTCACAGACTGTGATGGCTGTTTCAAAAAAAGGAATTGAGTCATGCCTTGTAATTTGGTCGTGGGGGTGGCATCATTCTTCTGTATTGGTACTGGTTCTACTATGCTTTTATAGCCTATCTCTCAATATTTACATTAAAAGAGTGATTTAAGAGTCAGGATGCCAGTTTTCTACACTCAGTTCTACCACTCATTAGCTACATGACCTTTAACAGTTACTTAACCTCTCTGTGTGTAAATAAATATTAATTTTAAGGAATATGGGTATGTTCATATGAAAACAGCAACCCAAGACAGTAAGTTATGAATAAAAGTGATATATGCACACACATATATGTATAACTACATATATTTTTCTATATACTGATATATGAGTATGTTTATATGCATATATATATATATAACCTCATAATTATAGGTATATATAATTTTATAAATTTCTTGGATTAGCTGATAATATCTCTTTTCTTCAGAGATATTTGGCATTTCTCATTGCTGTGTATTGATCAATTGCTGGTTAGCAAATTACCTCACAATTCAGTGTCTTAAAACAATATCATCTCACAGTTTCTGTGAATCAGAAATCTGGATGCCCTGTCTCTGGGTTTGTTACCAGGCGACAATCATCTCAAGGCTAGCTTGGGAAGGGTCTGTTTCCTAGCTTAAGCCCATGGTTACTGCGAGGATTCAGTTCCTTGCGAGGCCTCATTTCCTCGGAAGCTGTTGGCCGAAGGATTCCCTCGGCTCCTTGCCATGTAGATGTCTCCATAGAGCATCTCACAGCATGGCAGCGAGTGAGAGCGAGGGAGGAAGAAAGACGGATACAGAGATGGAGACAGCAGGAGAGCCAATGCAAGAAAGAGACAGGGAACAGAGAGCCGGGGGTGAGGCAGAAGAAGAGACAGAGACAGAGAAAGACATGGAGGGACTTAGAGAACCAGAGATACACAGAGAGAGAATACGCACAAAATAGACATCGAAGAATTTTGTAACTGAATCATGAAAGTGACACTCCATCACTTTCATATTCTGTTAATTAGAAACAAGTCCCTGGGCCCGAGGTCATTGGGACTCAAGCTGCAAGCTGCCTGTCACACCTGTATCATTTGTCTCAGCTGGCTGTCAAGGTCTTTCCCCCATCCCCACATCTGTCAACTACTTGTTCCATCTTGTTACCTCCCACACCCTCTTTTTCATGCTCCCCCTATTATATTCTGTCCTTCTCATAATGTTTTCTATATCCCTGTTCACCATTCTTGACTTTTCCTTCCCATGGTTAGTTTTTTGTGGTTGTTTTTATATTTATTTATTTCTCTTTTACTTTTAGAGACAAAGCCTCACTATGTTGCCCAGGCTGGTTTCAAACTCCTGTGTTCAAGTGATCCTTCTGCCTTGGCCACCTGAGTGGCTGGGACTACAGGCATACACCACCATTCTGGCTGTTTTTGTTTTTAACCACACTTCATTGATCTAAATTCCATGCAAACTTAAAAACTGTAGTTCAAACATGACCTCCTCTCTGAAGCTTTCCCTAAAGGCCCAGACACGAAAACTTCAGGTTCCTCCTCCTGTGTCCTGTAGTCCTTGATTTATAATAAACTGAAAAGTCTTCCAGACTGTGAGCTTTTTTTTTTTTTTCGGAGTGCAGTTGATTGCACTGGGCTCACTGCAAACTCCGCCTCCCGGGTTCACACTTTTCTCCTGCCTCAGCCTACCAACTACCTGGGACAGGCGGCGCCTGCCACAACGCCCGGCTAATTTTTTTGTATTTTTAGTAGAGACGGGGTTTCACCATGTTAGCCAGGATGTTCTCGATCTCCTGACCTCGTGATCCGCCCGCCTCGGCCTCCCAAAATGCTAGGATTACAGGTGTGAGCCACTGTGCCTGGCCTACTGTGAGCTTCTTAAGGACTGGGACTGTGACATGTGTGTTCCCCTTCTGTGGACATCATATGTTGCCCTTAGTAGGTATCTTGAAGTGTTCACTGAGTGCAGTTGATTGACTTAAGTACCTGCAACAACATGCAAGGTACTCAGTGGACTTCAAATTTAAACTATGTCTTGAATTATGGACAGAGATTTCTTATGCAGACACAGACCATGAGCTCTGAGTCTTGGAAAGATATGCTAATGTGAAAGCTTTTTTCGGACTCAGTTTTCTGTGAATCAGGGGTCAGACATCACCGCTAAATTACCAGGGCACATTCTGGCCAGATACCCCCACTGTTCTGCTTCTTCTTTGCCCTGTGTCCCTTTCCTCATTCGTCTCTCCCATCCTGTGGCAGGAGAGAGAGACCTTTTCATTAAACTCTGGTTCCCATCATTTATCTCAGCTGACTTTACAGCCCTCTTGTCTAGTCTGTTTTCCTCAAGGGACCGAGAGCATGTAACTCAGGCAGGTCGGAGAGCTGGTCATTCTGGGGGAGCTGCATCTTTGGTAGGAACTGTGATCATTACTGAGCGAAAGCAACCTTCACTTAGTCCCTCTAAGTTTTCACTTGTACTCAGTTTGTATGCTCCGAGTTCACTGTATGTGAACTTTTAATGATTTACGTTTACATGTCTGGGAACTTGTGGGAAAATAAAGTTATAAAATAATATTTCACTTTAAATTAGCACCTTGCAGTTTCCAAAGGTATTTTGCACTCTATGTTTCATGTAATTCCTGCATCAACAGTAGCAAATAGATAATATTAATTGAATTTTATAGCTGAAGTAATATAGGTCTAGAGAGGGGACAAGATCACAACACATAATTTGCAAGAGGCAGAGTGAGACTTGGACTTCCAAATTTGGTGTTGTTTGATCTTGAGATCCTCTGTTATTAGTGAAGGCAAACATGGAAATTCTCCCACATGGTCTTTGGAACATAGCTTAATTGCTTTAAAATACTAGGTGCTCGATGAATACATGTTAACATTTTGGATTAAAGTGAGCTCTGGGCTCAATATTTGATTTCTGGATTATCCTAGAACAGGCCTCAGGTTGCTTTGTGCCTTAGGTCCTATATACTCTCATATATCCTCCTTCTCTCCCTGCCTCCCTCCCTCTCTGCTTCCTTCCTTCCTTCCTTCCTTCCTCCCTC
>NW_012099110.1:252194-290448 GCF_000951045.1 Mandrillus leucophaeus
CCTCCCTTCCTTCCTTCCTTCCTTCCTTCCTTCCTTTCTTCTTTCCTTCCTTCCTTCCTTCCTTCCTTCCCTCTTTCCATTTGTTTATTTATTTCTCCATCCGGCATTATCATGAATCCTGCCATGTAACAGGCACTGAGCTATATACAGGGCTGTGTTAGGGAGTGCCTAAGAAGATTCTATTCTTGTGGTGTCATATACAGTCTAGCAAGAAAGATGGAAAAACAACTAGAAGATGATGGAGGACTCGGTCCTGTGAGAGGTATCGGAAATGGATAATAATCCCCTGGCACAGGGCTAGTGTGATCATTATATAAGAACTTAGACATGATATTCTTGGGGACTATAAAATGCCATGAAAATTTTCATCAGTACATTACCATCCATATTATCATCAGATTATTATTTTTATTACTTTTTCTTTTTCCTCAGTCCCTCTACCCATCCCCTAATAAAAGTAACTCCTGATATTTGTCTCCTTGGTGCTCTGTAAACAACTTGAGGGCAAGGATGTTGTCTATCTAGTTCAATATTCCTGTGACGAGAATAGTACTCAATAAATATTTGTTAGTTGGAGATGACTAGAAGCTGCCAATCAAAGCATCACTTGACACATATTAAAATTATAGGCACTTTCCCATCCAGATGCCTGGATGGATGGTTGGGTGGACTTTGGCTTGAGGGCAGTGGTGGTAAGTTGAGGAGTGTTGCTCATTTCTCCTGCCCAGGGAGTTTGCCCGTTGGAAGGTGAGGAACACAGCCATCGAGAGGAGAGATCTGGTCCGCCATCCAGTGCCCCTCATGCCGGAGTTTCAAAGGAGCATCCGCCTGCTCGGCAGGAGACCCACCACTCAGCAGTTCATCGATACCATCATCAAAAAGTACGGCACCCACCTGCTCATCTCAGCCACATTGGGAGGTAGGTCAGCAGCCACTGGGCCAGAGCCTTCTCAGGACTTTGGGTCTGGGATGGAAGGGAGAATGGGATGTCTTAACAGCAAAGTCTTCTTAGCCTCTCTGCCATTCTGCGTCACACAAAAGCATTTATAGCCAGGTAAGCCAAATTGTCTTGGCTGTTGTGATCATATCCAAGGAGATGATTCGGTTCTATGGGACAGTCTAATATGAGAGTTTACTAAATTTTCTGAAAATATTGCTTAACCTTGGAATTGGCTCCATTTGTTAAAAATGCCTAATCTGATCATTTTCTCAGTTCTTTTGGTCTAATCTGGGAAAATAATTAAATTTCAGATATTGTTTAGGGAATATGCTTTGTTTATTTAAGTCTACTTTAGAGACTGATAACTTGAGGTTATCATTTAACAAACAGGCTATCATTTGTATCTCCTGTGGGCTTAGAGTAGGTTAATGGGAAAGCAGATTAATTTTTCCAACCTGCTCAGCCTTACCCATCCCTCCCCATCAGGGCCAGTCAGTTTTTGAATGATCAAGGGTAGGAGGGCTGGATAAAGGACAGGAAATAAATGCAAAGAGAATGAATGGAAAATAGTACAGACTAGTGCCTTTAGATGCTTGTGGATCTTGCCTGAATGCATCATTTAATATTATGAGCAATCCCTTAGGACCAGTTTTGCCACAGTGACTGGGTTCACTGAACTTTGAGAAAGCCCCTTTAGGGATAGAGCACTGTGCCACATACTCACAAAGCCACCGACTGCATTTAGTTATGTCCCATGCCCACTAGGAGAGATTGGCATATTGATACAGGCAGGGTGGACTGAGCTATAATTATAACAGAGGATCTTCTCCTTCCGAGACGTGTTGAGTACTACCAACTGGAGTGGTCAGTACAGACTTCCTGGAGGAAGTGACAGTTTTGGTCACCAGGAGCTGGTTAAGTAAAGGGAGGTGGCAGAGCTTTCTAGGCTCAGCATACAATGTAGGAAGACCCGATTCATAATGTGGGGAATGTGGTGGAGAGATTGGTTAGGCAAATTTATTCATCCCTACAATAATATTATCCACTACTTAATAGTTATTTGCCATATAGCAGACATTGTACATTGTCTTTAGCCCTCAAAACTGCACATGATGTCATATTACCTCCATTTTATAAATAAGGAAGCTGGGACCCAGAAGAAGTATAGCTAGTAAGTGATAAAGCTAAGTTTTTAACTGAGTGTTTTCCATTCATAAAGCGTGCATTCTGTTTTTGATCCAATGTCAGTCATCTCTTTAACCAACTCACTTCCCCACCAACCCAATACCCGCTCCAACAACCAACCAACAAACATGTGTTAGTTGTCTGTTGCCAGTTAGATATTAAGTAGGACTTTGAATATTAAATCATTAGTGTAAATTCTATTCTGTTGTAAAGTGAAAATGAATTCATTTCTACATTAAGTGTAGCATTAACCTGAGCTCGGACATCCCCCGCCTCCATTTCACTTGGGGGAGAAAAAGGCATTGAGACCAATTCAACTGTTCCATTAAAAGCTGTGCTCTTGTCTGAGTTCCTGGAAACCCCAAGTAACCAAGACCTTTCTTCCTCAATGAAATATATTTTTAATTTCTCTAAGGCAAGGTGGTGAATTATTCACAGAGCCTTGTTCCTCTCCTATTTTTACAACACAACATTTTAAAATATGCAAAGCTTTGGATTGAGATCTGGTGTTGTACAGCAGGCCCTAAATGTTCTCTCAGCCCTCAGTGTGGAGGAGTAGAGAGAGGGAAGGCAAAGAGATTTACTGTTGATTGAACAGTATGTGCCAGAAATGATGCGAAGGTTTTCTTACATCATCACTTCATTCATTCACTTACGGAAAGCATGTTTTTTAGGAGCCTCCTCTGCAGTATGAGAGAAGGGAGGTGGAGGTGGGAAGTTGTAGGGAATGAAAGAGCAGGCTCTAAAGTTTGATCGCCTGGCTTCTAGTCCTGCCTCCTGCTGTTCACTAGCTTAGTGTCACTGTATTAGTCGGGGTTCTCTAGAGGGACAGAACTAATAGGATAGATGTATATATAAATGGGATTTTATTCAGGAATATTGATTTACATGATCACAAGGTCCCACAATAGGTCGTCTGCAAGCTGAGGAGCAAGGAAGCAAGTCTGAGTCCCAAAGCTGAAGAACTTGGAGTCCGATGTTCAGGAAGAGGAGACATCTAGCATGGGAAAAAGATGTAGGCTGGGAGGCTAAGCTAGTCTAGTCTTTTCACATTCTGCCTGCTTTCATTCTAGCTATGGTGGCAGCTGATAGATTGTGCCCACACAGATTATGGGCGGGTGTGCCTTTCCCAGTCCACTGACTCAAATGTTAATCTCCTTTGGCAACACCCTCACAGACACACCCAGGAACATTACTTTGCATCCTTCAATCCAATGAAGTTGACACTCAGTATTAACCATCACAGTCACCTTGGCTAATAACTCAATCCTCTAAGCCTCAGTTTCCTCTTTTGTAAATAGTCACAATAATAGTCCTTCATGCATATTGCAAAAATTAAATAAAATCATCTATTGAAAGTGCTTAGCACACTGTCTGACACTTAACAAATTGTTGCTATGTTACTATTCTTGTTCTTACTATTATTGTTATTACTTAATGGGGCTAAGAAACTTGGGAATCCAGATTAAGACCCAATTCTGCTACTCACTAGATGAGTGGGAGACACTGAGAAATTCACTTTTCTGTCTGAATATAAATTTCTTTATCTATAAACAAGGAGGTGCAAAGAATTTTATTCACTATAATTTTTTTCTAAGATCACTGTGTTCATTGAGAAGAAATGCTTTCATAAACTCTTTGATGTGTCAGGTAAGCTCACAAGGGGGTAATCAAATACTAAAAGATGCTTCTTAACCTTTCACCTATGAGACAAATAAATATGTTTGTTTGGCTCTTTAGGAAGAGGAAAGAGGAAGGGAAGACTATGGGAATGGAGAAGCAGAGGTGATGGGAGGGCCAACAAATAAGAGATTTCCATGGGATCTCCAGATTTTTGGTGAAATCTATTAAACTAATAAAATACATCATGTGAATACTCTTCTGAAGGGTGGTGAAGGGAAAAACTGTGTATCTGGAAGGTCACACAAGGAAACGGGAGTAGAAATTTTCCTTAGTCCCCCTGATGACCATATCTTGGTGCTGAAGGAATCACCTTAGAGACTGGGTGCCTGTGTGACATGTGTGATTAAGCTTGCATGCATGACTATGCATGCATGGAAGTACATCTGTGTAAACAGATGTGTACAAATGCCTACCTGTATAGACAGATGTTCACAAAGCCTATTCCTGCTTAGATATGAGTTAATTTATACATGAGCATGTATTCATGCATATTGCACACATGTGTACACATCACTCACATATATATGGTTGCAACATGTATATATATGTGTGTGTGTATATGTGAGCATGCACATGCATATGAGTGTGTGTATTGCACGAATGTCTTTTTATACATGAAGGCTCATCATTTTTGTTTATTTGTGTATTCATTATTTCCCTCCCTGCATTTTGGGAGAGGTCCCCTTGACTAAGAGGAAAGCTGAGAATAAAATCCCAGGGGCTCAGAAGGAAAGGAAGAGTTATGTCCCAGAGGTCGAAAGTCCAGACACCTCATCTCCTCTCTGGGAGCAAAATCTCCTATTGACTCAAAAGGCAATAGGATCAGCTCCCACTCTTCCTCATTCCCTTTGAGAGTCCCATTTTCTTCACTTCTGAGACAAGGTGCTGCAGAGTGAGGAAAAGTCTCCTGGAGAACAGAAAGACTCAGAAAAGGCCTATGTGAGGGAAGAGGCAATTTGCAGGAATGCCCAAGGGGGAAAGCAATTCTAAACAGAACATTCTCTTAATAAACAAGAAATTAAGCCTTAGTAATGCAACAAGAAGCCCATTAACCCCTCTTGATCTAAAGGTTTGCTTCTGCCAGTTCTCAGTCCAGAGGGAACCGGGCTTGTTTCACCTCTCCTTCACAGGCCCCTAAGAGAGCCTGAGCTGACATGTGGAACATTTATTTCCTCTGCCTCATGGCTCAAACTCTTAGCATATTCACTTGTTTAACTTCTACCTTTCCACTCATCTGTCTGTTCATCTATACACCCATCCATTCATCCATCTATCATCTATCTATCTATCTATCTATCTATCTATCTATCTATCTATCTATCTATCTATCTACTTATCCATCAACTGATAACTGAACATCTATTCTTCATCAGACCCTAGGATAAGCATTGGAACATTAGAAAGATGAATTAGGTGGCGTCCTTGTTCCCCTGCTCCATTTCCCATGGTCCCTGGAACTCAAAGTCTAATTGGATATAGCATCGGTTTTAAGCCAAATCTATTCAGGTTGCTGTGGGGGCCAAAGGATAGACAATCATGTATTACTACATGACAGTAAAGCTTCTGGGGAAACTGCAAACACAAGTGCTTTACTATGAACTTAACTCAAGCCTTGGCCGATGAAACCTGAGAGTTATTTATCTAGTTCAGGTAGGGAGGGAAGGACTGAGGGAAGGCATCCCAGAAGTGATGTCTTTGGTGATACCTAAGGGATGAGTATAAGTTAGCCAGGAGAAAAACAGAAAAGTAGAAGTCCTAACAATGAGGGAAAATGGGGGCACATTTGTGCAGGATAGAGCAAACCCAGAGAGCAGCAAAAGTTATAGCTGGAGTGCCCAGATCATCCAGGCCTTGTGGGTCCACATTATCTACAAGATGCAGGTGCCTACCCTTTCTCTGGTCTGCATTGCATTCTGTGCACCCCTCTACCTTGGCCATTCACCTGGTATATTGAAATTATCTCCTATGACTCTGTATCCCTAGACCAGCACTAGCCAATAGATATATGATGTCACCCCAAGTGTGAGTCACATATGCTCCTTTTAAATTTTCTTGCAGCTACACTGAAAAAGACGAAAAGGAGAAATCAATTGAGAAAAAAAGGACAAATCAATTGAACAAACATTTTTACACTGTTGGTGGGAATGTAAATTAGTTCAACCATTGTAGAAGAGAGTGTGGTGATTCCTCAAAGATCTAGAACCAGAAATACCATTTGTCCCAACAATCCCATTACTGAGTGTATATCAAAAGGAATATAAATCATTCTGTTACAAAGACAGATGCACATGCATGTTCATTGCAACACTATTCACAATAGCAAAGACATAGAATCAACTCAAATGCCCATCAATTACAGACTACATAAAGAAAATGTGGTACATATACACCATGGAATACTATGCAGCCCTAAAAAAGAATGAGATCATATCATTTGCAGGGACATGTATGGAGCTGGAAGCCATCATCCTCAGCAAACTAAGGCAGGAACAGAAAACCAGACACCACATGTTCTCACTTAGAGCTGAACAATGAGAACACATGGACACAGGGAGGGCAACAACACACACTGGGTCCTGTTAGAGGGGTAGGGTGGGGGAGCATTAGGAAAAATAGCTAATGCATGCTGGGCTTAATACTTAGATGATGGTTTATAGGTGCAGCAAACCACCATGGCACATGCATGTTTACCTATGTAACAAAACTGCACATCCTGCACATGTACCCCAGAACTTTTAAAAAAGAAAAGTTTGCACTAGTTTGTGATAATGTAGCTTCAGGTTTTCAACTGTTTACGAAATCAAGCATCTTAGAATGAAAGAAAAAAGAAAAATGAAAAAAGAAACATGCCCTTGTTCACAAAGTTGATAGAGAGTAGAGGCAGCTCACTGGAGCTTCCTTTCAGGAGTTCTGGAGAAACAGTTCTTTATCCAAATTAAAACTCATCATAGTTTAGCAGTGTTACTGATCTATGTGTGCGTGTATAAGAAAAACTTCATAGAAGAAAATGTATAGATTTTTGTATTTGCATCTACATTAATTTAAACATGTCTATCATTCATCCATTTGCTTCCATCCAAATATCTATCATTCTAGCTATCCGCCATTCATTTATCTATTAAGAAAAGATCAGGGGGAGGGGAAAGAGAAAAAAGAAAGGAGAAAGAAATGAAGGAAGGAGCGATGGGAGAGTAGAGGAAAAGGAGGAACTGCATGATAATGAGGAGACAAAAGAGGAGGAGAAAATAATAAGAGAATATCTATGCCACATTTGCCATTGTATAGAAAAGACTGAACTTTCTTGGAAGAGGCGAAGGGGATTTTGTTATAAGATGATGCTGATGAGAAGCATGAAGTCGATTATTAGGGGCTGGACTTTGTTGATGGGGGTTTTTTAATGATCCTTGTCCTAATGAAGCCTGGTGTTTACAGCCACCTCTAGACAATTTATTTTCATTGTGCCCTTGATTTTTAGAGGCAGAAGGAAATATGGGCCAAATTGGTTGGAGATTTAAGGCTGTTTTCAGCATCCAGGTCCCATACCAGTCCTCACACATGAAAGCTCGACAAACTTTCTTATCTACTTTTCTTTCCCTTCCAGGGGAGGAGGCTTTGACCATGTACATGGACAAAAGTCGCCTCGACAGGAAGTCAGGGAATGCCACTCAAAGTGTTGAAGCTCTGCACCAGCTCGCATCATCCTACTTTGTTGACCGTGATGGCACCATGAGGAGGCTTCATGAGATCCAGATATCAACTGGAGCAATCAAGGTACAGCTTGGGGGTGGATTTGGGCGGCAGGTTCTCAATACAACAGCACTACAATGCAGGCATTCTAAGAGTGGATGGACAGATATAATTTCTGGGTTCATAACCATGTAGCTCGTGATGCCCTCTGCCAGCTGCTCTGATTGATATTGTCACATACCCTGTAATTAATATCAATGTGCATTGTCATTCCAGTGGCCATATGTACTGATTTACTAGAGCATCCTGGCTATAGTCATGGCATAATTATCAATAGTTCTCTCATTCAGTCTTCTGTGTGGAGATTATCAGATCTCCTTTATAGAGAAGAAACAGAGACTATGAAGAGGTAAATGATTTTCCTGAGGTCTCAGAGAGAGCAATGATTAGATTACTGACGCCTAGCTCAGCAATATTTCAAACATCTATGTTTTTTATTCTTTCCTTCCCACTCACCATTTTACAGATGGGAAAACTAAGGCTAAAGGTTTAAAGCCTTTTTCTGAGGGTTACACAGTTAGATAATAACTTAACAGGAACTAGAACTCTGCTTTCAAGACCAGGGGTCAACAAAAGTTTTCTGTACAAGACCAAACAATTATTTTAAGCATGGCGGGCTGTATGACCTGTGGTGCTCTTACTCAACTCTGCTGTTGTAGTGTAAAAGCAGCCATAGATGACATGTAAACAAATGGGCATGGCTGTGTTCCAGTATGACTTCATTTACCAAAACAGGCACTCTGTGGTTTGCTGATCTATGCTCGTCTACACCAGCACTGTCCACTAGTACCTTCTAAGACGGTGGAAAGGCCCTGTATCTGTGCTAGCCGAGAGAGTAGCCACTAGTCACATGGGGTTATTGAACACCTAAAATGTGGCTACCGAGGAGCTCATTGTTTAAGTTTTTTCCATTTTAGCTCGTTAAAAATTAAATGGTCACATTGAGAAAAGCAGCCCTGGACTTTCAACTCAGTGCCTTAGAGCACAGGAACTTAAACAAGATTCCATTTTAAACACAACAAATTCAGACAGCCTCTATAAAGAGAATGTGGGAGGACATCCTCCACGTAAAGTGTTTGTTCTTCTGAGGGTTTTAGTGCAGATGTTTCCATCTCAAATGTTCTTTAACCAGATTATGCCTGTATTTTACATCTTAGTCTTTAATTTCTTCTAAAGAAAATGCAGACCTAGCCTTATATTAAGACTTTCCAAGATATCTGTAGGGAAAAAGGGTGAGGGTAAGGTCAAGGGGTCTTACCCTGCCAAGGCTGGCAAGTGAGTCAGAAATTGACGAAGGAGAGAGAAAAGTGTGGGAGGGAGAGAGTCACGGAGGAGGGAGGTAGTAAGGAGAGAAATAAATCAGACCAACAAACAAAGGGCCAGTTTATCCGAAAAGAATCGCCTATATTTGGGGGATTATGTTGTTAGGTAACTCGGCGCAGAGAGATGGATCTTTATGAAGCCATCAGAGTTAGAGTGCCACAGAGGCCTGGTTTTCATTGTCACCAAATGGTTCTCTCCCCTCTGGATGGGATGCAGAATTGAGATATTGAAGCTCTGTCAGAAGATAATCCTCTTTTGTGTGCCCTGGAAGTGCAGTCTGCCTCTGTAGGAGGAATTTCTCAGAGAAATTGCACAGAGGCCACTCAAGAAACCATTTCTTATGGTAGGCACTGTCTTCTGCACTTAACTTGGCCCTTGGATTTTTCATACCATTTCTTACCACTACCTCAAGACCAAGCTGTCTAAAACTTGTCTCACTATTGGGTCTGGTTTTTTTTTCTTTGGTTGTTATTGTCTTTTGGAGATGGAGACTTGCTCTGTCACCCAGGCTGGAGTACAATGGTGCGATGTTGGCTCATTGCAACCTCCACCTCCCAGATTCAAGCGATTCTCCTGCCTCAGCCTCCCGAGTAGCTGGGACTACAGGTGCGTGCCACCACGCCCAGCTAATTTTTGTATTTTTAGTAGAGACTGGGTTTCATCATGTGGCCAGGATGGTCTCGATCTCTTGACCTTGTGATCCACCCACCTTGGCTTCCTAAAGTGCTGGGATTACAGTCGTGAGCTACCACAGCTGGCCTGGGTCTATTTAAGACCAGCCACTAACCCAGATGGAGAAGTTTTGCCCATTCACTGTTCTCCCCACCATAGGTATCTTTAGGAAAATAAAATGGTAAGTTTAACTCTCTCTCAATAATAAATATGTTATTATTTTGTATATAAAAATAAATTATTTGTAAAACAAAACAAAAAATACAAAACCTAATTATTCCCCATTTACTAAATATTACTGTACCCTAAGTGTGAAACACTTCAAAAATATAATCTCTTTACCCTATTTTGATGACTAATAGCATTACTAACATTTTATAGATGGGGAAGTTGAGGCTTAGAAAGAGAAAGTTACTGATCCAAGGTTTCACAGCTGGAAAAGGCAGAGAAGGTGCGTGTGGCTGCCTCCCAAGTCATTATTCCCTACAACGGATGCTGTGTTTTTATAGCTGGATGCAAACTTCAAAACAACCCTAAATAATGGGAAGCAAAGACTAAATAAATGAAGAGGCTTCTTTTCATACTAAGCCATTCTTATTTCAAGGTTATCTTTTTGAATAGCTGTTGCTCTCTTATCCACCACCTCAAGTCTTTCTAAGACAGTGTTTTGGAAATGCACATCCACAGGATTGGGTCATTTTCTCCTGTGGCAGCACAATGCTTCTGCTAAATCTTCTTTAGGAAAATGGGCATCATTTTCTTATTCTTGCCTAATAATAATATATATGTACTCATTACAACTTACGGAGCCGTTTGGTAATAAGGTACCCATTATGGAACACATGCCATGTGCCAGGCATTTAGACCCATCGTACCTGGTCTCACAACCTCTCTGGAAGAGATCTACTAGCTTTGGTTTGCAGATACTTAGAGAGGTTAATTGGTTCCCCTAGGTCCCAGGGTAAGTAAATGGCCTAGCCAGGATTTAACACTAATTTTTCTGATTCCAAAGTCAATGCTTTTGAAATATAGTGTGTCAACTTTTAAGTTCATGTCATACTTGCAGCCGCCGTGTGAAGTGAGAACCAGTGGTAGGAACAGGCATGCACTCTGTATGCTTGACCACCCTGCTAGCCTGTCTACTCAGTGACAGCCGTGGTTGGTCCCAGACACAAGCACGGAGCTCAGAAAGTAACCATGGACTCAAACCAGGAGGCCTTTTCTGCTGACTTTGCTCTGTTGGGGCATGACTCTTCGGGGCATGTCCTAGACAAGGACTCCTGTCTCACACCTGTCTCATTTGATGTCTACTGCAGGTCACAGAGACACGCACTGGGCCTCTGGGCTGTAACAGCTATGACAATCTGGACTCTGTGAGTTCCGTCCTTCTGCAAAGCACGGAGAGCAAACTGCACCTTCAAGGTAGGAAGCCAGTGGAAAAAGTGGGTTCAGTGTTGGGGGAAGCAGCATGGATGTGATATGCGGGAGAGGGGATCAGGAGGGATGGTGTGAAGGGAGAACAAAGAAGAGGAAGCATGGAAAATCTAATGAAAACTGCAGATATGGAAATTAGACAGTTATGATAGGTGTGTACATATATATTTAGAATTTTATCATATGCAGGACATTAAATTCATGATTATTAATTAGTTTTCAGATAGAAAGTAAGGAAATGTGAGCTTTAATTAACTTGTTTGTATTTATAAATATCTGCATTTCTTTGGTGTCTGTATATGTCAAGTTTATGTTTGGGGCTCCATATACGTTATTTTAAAGAAAATATATCCTTTAAAATAGTAATTTCATCCTTATTAATTCGCATCATAAAAAGGAGAGGAGATTGCCGGGAAGAGTTGGACAAGGCTTTAAGTACACATAGAGCTGTTTTTAAAAAGCATAATGTATTATATCAAAAAAAGTAAGGATTTCAATTTTTCACATGAGAAGTCTAAGTGAATTATATTGCATTAATACAACATAATATTAAACTGGTACTGATGTTTATAAAGAATTTCCAATAATATGTAAAAATAACTTGATGTAATGTTAATAAATAAAAGGTTTCTGATGGAATGGATGGCATGATCTTAATAATTTCAAGAGGTAAATAAAAATAGGCTGGGTGCAGTGGCTTACGCCTGTAATCCTAGCACTTTGGGAGGCCGAGGTGGGTGGATCATGAGGTCAGGAGTTTAAGACTAGCCTGGCCAATATGGTGAACCCCAGTCTCTACAAAATTTACTAAATATTTAGTAATACAAAATTACAAAATACAAAAATTAGCTGGGTGTGGTGGTGTGCGCCTGTAGTCCCAACTACTCAGGAGGCTGAGGCAGGAGAATCGTTTGAACCTGGGAGGCAGAGACTGCAGTGAACCGAGATCCCGCCATTGCCAGTCCAGCCTAGGTGACAGAGCAAGACTCTGTCTCAATAATAATAATAATAATAATAATAATAATAATAATGGCTGGGCGTGGTGGCTCACACCTGTAATCCCAGCACTTTGGGAGGCCCAGGTGGGCAGATCACGAGGTCAGGAGATTGAGACCATCCTGGCTAACACGATGAAACCCCGTCTCTACTAAAAATACAAAAAATTAGCCGGACGTGGTGGCGGGCGCCTGTAGTCCCAGCTACTCGGGAGACTGAGACAGGAGAATGGCATGAATCCGGGAGGTGGAGCTTGCAGTGAGCCAAGATCGTGCCACTGCACTCCAGCCTGGGCAGCAGAGCAAGACTCCACCTCATAATAATAATAATAATAATAATAATAATATAGCAAGGAAATATGCCCAGGTATTAGAATAGCTTATCTCTGGATCTCTAGGTTGCTGATGATGTATTTTAGGCATCTAGTTTCTTTTCTAACTTCTCTACAATGATCACATATTAACTTTATAATCCAAAAAAAAAATGACATGCTTTAACTTTGAGCAGACTAAAAATGTGACCTTTTAGAAAGGTATATGATAAAGGTGATTCTGAATGTCAGTGGGAGGAAGTTGGGTTGAGATTGGCAGGTAAAGCTAAGAAGAGCCTAATGTGACTTTTATATTCTGGTTCCTTGGCAACTCTTTGATTCATGCTCCTATTACAGAAGGTGGTTAGAAAGCATCTCCTGTTTTCTAACATGCATGGAGGGCTTGGTAGTGTCACTTGAGGGCAGTGAATGAAAATTCCTCAGGGAAATTCAGGCCAAGAAAGTGGTTTACTATTAAATAACAAAACACAACACACTAGAAACTTAAATACATGGAGCATAACCCTACTCTGTTTAGTAGAAAAAAGAGTAGACAGAAAGATTTGCTAATGCCTGTTAAGAAAGTAGATAAGGAAGAACAGATCTTCCTTATGTGTGCCAGGGTTTTCAGTGTGTTAGTTCGTTCAATACCTATAGAGACCATGTGAAGTGCGAGCCAGGATTTGAATCCAGGCAGTGAAGCTCCGGTCTGTTTGATCACCCTGCTGTGGATACTGAGGTTGGAAAGATTGTGAGTTATAATTGAAACCAAAAAAGAAGGAATTAATGACATATTCCTACCAAGGAAATCACTGAGATCTTAGGGACATTTAGAGGTTGATTTACCTGAAGCCAGTGAAGCTTAAGGTTCAAGGATTCTGCACCTTCCAACTGCCCACCTTTTCTCATTCTAAATACATACTTAGTTTCATACCTAATTTTGAATTTTTTTAAATAAAACAACTGTTCTATAAGACTTACGTTCTCCAAAATCTAGGTCTGCCATGATAACATTATTAGAAGGATACTATGAATCAAAAGGGTGGTGGCAGGCCTGCTGTCCTACCCTAGATGGGTTAGAGTACACCTGGAGGATTGGATCCATGTTTGAGCATCACACTCCAGGAGGGATGTTGAGAAACTGCAGTTTTTCCTGAGAAAGTGTTTCACTATAATAAATAGTAAAAGAAGGTTAAATTGAAGCAAAAATGACTTACTGCAGATATCTAAAAGGCTGTCTTGCAGAAAAGATAATCAATCCTGTTAATATTAATAAAATGGACCAATCCCAACCTAGTAGGAAAGGGGAAATTATAAGGATCCCAGCTTTTAACCCAGTGTGAAATGGATCTTTCTAGTACACATTCATGACCAAACCTGGAATGATCTGCTGAAGGATGCAGTGACTCCCTGTTATCAGATAATTATAAGTAGATTATATTTGGTACAAATGTTATAGAGATTATTTAAGCATCAGTTAGGTTGGGTGATTGAAGCAGGTGGTTTTAAGTTCTTCCCAACACTGATTCTAGGATTTTATAAAAATGATGAATTATAAAACCTTTATTGAGACTAACTACATGCCAAAACCAATACTAGACCCCGGGCATATCATCATAAATCAGTTCAAGTCAACAAATGTATTTTTTAAAGAACTTATGTTGGTAATGAGACAGACAGAAAAATAAAGTCGTGAACAAGACCGACATTGTTTCTGCTCCAAGGAAATATACATTCTATTAGGGAAGATGAGCTTCAAACAAACAAGAGTAGGTGTAATAAATTTTAATGGAGAAAAAGTATAAGGTTTATATGGCACTAGATCGCATGGGGACTTAACGTACCAGGGAGCCAGGAAAGTTTCTACCAAAAAGATAAGTAGGATAAGACCTGAAGGATGAATAGAAGGACAGAGGCATGGATAGAGAGGCAGACAGAGGATCTTCATGAAGGGATATTCAAAGAAATAAGAAACTCTTGTGAGATTAAAGCAGAAACATCAATGATGAGAAAGACAAGATAATCTTTCAAGTCCTAGAAGGCTTCTGCAGCACATTAATGAGTTGAAAGTTAATTTGAGAGCAATGGATACCATGGAATCCTTTTTAAAAAAAGAAGTAGCATGAAGAGATTGATATTTTAGAAGATCATTCTGACTTTTGTGTGGACAGTTAATTAGAGGGGGTGGATTAGAGGGTGGTGACAGTTAGGGGGCTACTACAAAACTCAAGAGGAAGTGCCACAGATTTAGACCATGGGGGTGCCAGTTGAGATGGAAGGAACTGGAGCGATCCCAGAGTTACTTAGGAGGCATTATGACAAGGATTTAGTGAAAGGACCATAAAGAATTTAGATAATTGGGTGAATGGCTTGTGGGGATGAGATAGAAAGGATAGATGGGCAAGTATCTATGATTCAAGATAATACATAATCTAATAGTCATAATAAAATAAGACATGGTATTATGGGGATTCAGAAAAGGTAGTGATTCATTCTGTCTGTTCAGGTAGAGGAGTCACAGGAAAAAAAATATCTGAGAAAGTATCATATTCTCCTAGTGAAAGGCAAAACAAAAGTGCTCTAAAATATAAAACAGATTACCTCATGATTTCTGAGTGAGCTCATGTTTATTCAGTAGGATGCAAAAAAAAAAAAAGGCTGATAAATTGGATACATTAAAACTACAATTTATGTTCATCAAAATACTATTAATATTATAAGAATACAAGCCATAGAGTGGAAGAAAATATTTGTAATACATGTGCCTGACAAAGAACACTTATAGAATACAGAATATACATATTTTTAAAGCTCCTGAAGTCAAAAAGAAAAAGGGAAATAGTCTTGTAAGAAAAGAAAATGAATGAAAGACATGAACAAGCACTTCACAAACAAGAGTGTCAAAATGCCAAATAAACACTTAGGTGTTCAACTCTCCTAGTCAGGAAAAAAAGTGTAAATTAAAGTCACAATTTAATGTCATAACACAGCAATGAGCATGACTCAAATCAAAAAGACTGACAATATCAAGGAGGGACAATGTGAAGCTATGGGAACTTAAGCACATTGCTTATAGGAACACAAATTCGTACATCCACTTCAGAAAACTCTTGGCAGTATCTACAAAAGACTGCATGTGTCCTTGGCCTATGACCCATCGATTCCAACTCCTATGAAAACATGCTCACCAGAAGACATAAATGTCCACAGCAGCTCTATTTCAAATAACTCCAGCTGGAAACAACCCAAATGTCCATCAACAAGAAAATGGATAAATAAATTGTCATACATTCATACAATGAGCTACCATACAGAAATAAGAAAGAATAAACTGCTGTTTCATACAACAATATGGAAGAATCTTACAAACACAGCATTGAGTAAAAGAAGTCAGACGTAAGTGAGTACAGGCTGTGGGATTCTATTCCTAGATGAGTGAAAAAAAAGGGAAAAACAAATATACAGTTTTAGAAGTCCAGAGAGTGTTAACCTTTAGGGAGAGGAATGGGGTAGTGGCTGAAGGAGTGAGAGATATTTCTGGGGATATTGGTAATGTTCTGTTTTTTTAATCTGGTTGGCAGTACATGGATGTGTTTGCTTTGTGAAAATTCAAAAAGCTGCACATGCTTTATTTTTATGTATACATTTCTGTGTATACAATACATATCTATTTAGGTTTTATTTAATAACGTGTCCCATGTTGACATCCTCTGCAAAGAGAGAACATGAATAAAGCAGGGAGGCATGGGAAAGTGGGAGGTGGTTCAGCCCAGCTGGAGGACAGGCTGCATGAACTGAGGTTAGAGGAACTAGGAATGACAATACATATGTTTTTTTAGTGCTTCCTCATATGCCAGAGATTATGCTAATTTATTTTTATTAGATTTATTTTTGCTTATTTATGTATATTTTTATTTTAACTTGTTTTTATTTTATAATTGTACTTATTATATTTTTAATCTTCAACATGATTCCCATGAAGAAGGTGTAAATAACATTCCCATTTTTGCAGGTGAAGAAACAGGGGCCTAGAGAGGTTATCTAATAAGTGGCTGAGCTGGAGTTTTAACTCAGCCTAACTTCGAGCTTCTTCAAATGTGTTTCCTCTGTGTTTCTCTATTCCTCATCTCATTCCTTTGAATGAGGCTGGGAGGGCAGATTCTGCAGAAGGCTACTTTGGTGGATTGAGAACAATATCAATGGCACTCTAATGACTTTCACTTTGTGATGTTTCATGAAATGTTTATTAAACAAGGCAAAGGTAAAGCAAAATAGAAAAAAAAAAAGAGAAAGAACAGGATTGGAGGAGATTAGAAATGAGAAAGAAAGCATCATGACAATGATCAGAGGCTATTAGTAGTCATAGCAGTAACAGCTCAAATAGTGGCAATAACACTAATGGAATAATGATAACTTCTTATTTTCATACTTCTCTTTCCAAGAAGCCCATTGAATGTTTTACCAACATTGTCATGTAATTTAATGTAGTATCCATATGGTGAAGTATACAGGGAGCAAAGCTGTGCCTCGGTAGCTCACTGATGTGGAAAGGGATGCAGAGAGAATATTTTGCTGAAATCTATGGATGATACAGAAATTTATTCTTTCATACATTTACTCATTTATTTATTTAGTAATATTTACGGAGCACCAACTGTATGGTCAGGTATGGTTTTAAAGCCAGATATGCAGCAGTGAATAAGATAAATGAATCATTTTTGAGCTTATAATTGATGTGTGGGTATGGCGAAAGCAGACAGTAAACAAATTTTTAAACTTCTCTATAATCAGAGAAATAATGAAGGAGCAGGTCATAGAGAAACTTGTAGACCATGGCAAAAACTTTAGATCAGATTTTACTCTGGATGCAATGAGAAGCAATTGAAAATTTAGGCAGAGAAGTGACTTGACCTGACTTACATTTTAAATAGATAACTGCGGCTATTGAATAAGACAGTAGAGGGCAAGAACAATTATAGGATATCAGTTGTTAGGAGGCTGTCATGTTTATCTAGGTGAGAGAACATAGTAGCTTAGATCATGATAGTTGCAATGAAGGTGGTGAGAGGTGATTGGATTTATGGATGAATATTTAAGGTTGTCCTGACATGATTTGGTAATGAACTCAAAAGTATTTGTGAGAGAGAGAAGTCAAGGATGACCCCAAAGTTTTGCCTGGGCAACTGCAATGGTAGAATGGTCACATTGCTATGATGAGACTGGTAAGGACCAGTTTTGATGGGACATGTGAAATTGGGTTCAAACCTAGTTGAGTTTGAACCTAAGTTTGACAAGTCTATTCGATATCCAAATGTAGATGTTGAAGACATTTGAAAGGTAAGAGGAGAAAACTGAACATACAAATTAGGATATAAATACTATTTAATTATCTGAGATTGAACAAGATTACTTGGGGAAAGAGTGTAGATAGAGAAAAAAATTCAGCTATTGAGTCATGGAGGAGTTAATGTTAAAAGGTTGCGATGATGGAATGATGATGAGAAACAAGAAAAGGAAGCTGGGGAGTGGCCAGAAAAGTAGGAAGAGAGACAAGAGGGTATAGAATCTTGGATGTTATATGAAGAATGCTTTTCAAAATAGAGATAGCAGCAACTGCATCAAATACTGTTGATAGTATAATTAAAGTGAGGACTGAGAACTGAGTATGATATTTAGCAACACATGGGTCACTGATGACAAAGGATGTTTTCAGTGGGATTCTGGGGGTGAAATTCTGGAGCAAATTCAAATGAAATTCGACAGCAAACTCTACAGAGTAGTGTTACAGTAAATGACACAACAGCTTGCGGTGATCAGGAGTAAAGGGTTATTTTTTCTTTTCTTTTTAACATAGAAGCAACAAAACTTTTGTCCAATATTGAGAATTATTCTGTAGAGAGGGAAAAATTGATACTGCAAGCAAGGGAGGAATGGTTTTACAATCAAAGTGGAGCAGGCAAGAGTAAATAGGGTCTTGTGCATAACTGGAATTATTTGCCTTAGATAGTAGCACATATTCTTAGCAGAGAGGAAAAGGAGAACCTGAAATCAGAGGCCAGTGCAATTTGTAGATGTGGTAATGGGGGCATTTTCTTGATGTTTATTTCTTGATTACCTGTCATAGATTTTAAATTGTATAATTTTTCAGATATTAATACCTCTGGAATTAGAATGCTTTTTATTATTGATGATGTGTCTTAGTTTAATTTGGCAGGGTATTATTTTCTTAGTATACATAAAACAGTGGTGTGTTTTACTGTAAATATCATCTTAGATTTGTAGAATCAATGTCATAAGGTATTTCCCCTGAAAAATTGAGTGAGGTCGTTAGCTTATTCCCAGTTTCCAAAAGGTAAAGATGAATGCAAGGAGGATAGATATTATTAGGAGATGGAAGACTAGGCCAGGGAAGGGAGATGGGGTCAAAGACCACTAACTTGAGGTATCGTCTACCCTCTGCCTGAACCTCCAACAGGGCCACCTGAGACTTGTGTTTTGAGAGCCTTCTCCAAATCTTCACATTCAAATGGTCTATCTGGTTTCTTGGTCTTAAATCATTTATCTTTCTTCTCTTCATCCTCCTCTTTTTTCCTTCTTCTTCCCATCTTCTTCATCCTCTTTGACCTTTTCTTTTTCTGTGTCTCTGCTTGAAACCTCAGCTCCTTCTAGACTAGGCTCTCTTTCCTATCGCTCATGCACCCGGATTCTCCTCATGCCTAAAATGACATCCTCACTCTCTTTTATTGAATGTGGCCCATCTCTCAATGCCAAGCACAAATGTCCCCTCATCAGAATCATTCCTTCTCCGCCCTCTGCCTTGACTCAGCATCTCATTTCATCATTTCTCCCTTCCCCAGATCAGTACAATTAGGGTCAAAGCAACCTTGTTCAGATCTCACTCCTGTTGATCCATTGCCTCACAGCAGCCAGTGTGATCTTCTTAAAGCCAAATCAGATTCTCGCTTCCCTCCTCACAGGCCTTCACAGCCTCCATGAAAGTTTCGGTATACAGTTTAGATTTCTTAAGTTAACACCAGGCTGTTCAAATGCAAGCCTTGCCAATCTTCTTGGCTTTGCCTTACGCTATCACTCAACATATACCATATCCATGCTCCAAGCCCATGCCATTTCTTACATTTCACTACAAGCATCTTTTGAAAACTATTATTTTTATTTTTTTATTGCCCTGCAATTTTACACAGCCTTTCTCTAATTCCTGAACTTTTCATCTCTCTCAGGTAAGCTTCTCTAAACTTCCCTCTCCAGACCATTAGATGGTCTGCACAACTTCTTCTCTAGGAGTTGCCACACAATAGTATCATCATCCTGTTATTAACCTGACTCTCCAGTTGGCCTAGATTCTTGCTTGGTAAGAACCATTTCTCTCTCTGGCGCAATACATAGAGACTGATATATAGACACTGCTCAAAAGATCTTTGCTGTATGAATGTATGAATGAATACATGAATGAATCACCTAGCCCATAGTGAACTCTGTTTTTTTCTTTGAACCCTTAGACTTCTTATCCCACATGATACTGGATTCAGTTCAACCTAATGACCATTTCCTGAGGGCCTACTGTATGCCATTCTCTCTGCTGCATTGCACGCACAGCATTCTTCAAAAGGGCATGTGCTTTTGCTGTTGCTTTGGATGTTATATCTTCCAAGCAGGATCCTACCATTGAATTCTCCAATAGCCACCTCTTCTGAGAAGCCTCCTGGCTTCCTTTGCTTCTCTGACCTGCTACATGATGACCATTGTCACTCTCTTTCTTATATAAGGAGATACAATGTAGAACAGTGGCTTCAAGAAAAGGCCCTGGAGTCAAACAGACCTTAGTTCCAGTACTAGTTCTACCATTTGCTGGCTGAGAGGTTTCAGATAAGTTACTGCAGCCTCTGAGCCTCTATTACTCACTTACTTCCTATGGTTGTTGTATTATGCATGTAAGAATATACATTATATCTGGCTTAGATTAAGCATTAAACAATGTTAGGTATTATTTTTACCACCTCTATCAATGTGTTACTTGCACAATGTTTGCTTTATTTATATTTGCATCCTCCATGGCATATGTGCTTGGCCAGTATCAAGTGCTCATTAAATATATGCTGAATGAATAAATGCAGTGTTCCTTACATAGTTAGGAACTCAGCAAATCCATCCACAAAAAACACAGTAAGTATTTATGGTGTGCCAAATATTAAGAACAACCTCTGTGTTAATCATAGTGTAGAATCACAGTCTAGGGGATTAAACCAAATACATATACATAAAAAGCATACTTGGCAACTTTAAAGATAATCTCAATTTGATCAGTTTATTTATGAATCAATCAAGTAATTAATATTTTTCTCAATGGATTTTATTCAATATACATCAGTTCACCCCTTTGTATTAATCTTCCTAAGTCATAGCCTATTAGGACAGACGCTTGCCTGAAATCACTCCATGGTTTCCCCATGTTCGTGAGGTCCCAAATTCCCTTTCTAGCTTCATTTCTAAAGCCCATTGGAACAATGGAGGTGGGAGTTTCCTATAAGAGACAATGATAATAACCAACATGCCCAGTCTTGCAGATTATCTTTCCTCCAGCTCACCCTCTTCTTTCCCATTTGTCTTTGCTCAGCCATATCCTCTACCAGAGATGCCTTGCTTTCCCATCTCAACTCACTGGCATTCTACTTAGTCTTCAGGAACCATTTAAAATGGCATCTTGCATGCACACATGCACATACACATGACTGGATAAAAATTTCCCTCCTCTCACCCCTTTATAGCTCTTTGATTACCCCTCATTTACAGTATGATTTTTTTTTTTAACTCACCTTGCAACATATTCATTTATGTTTAGATTTTTATCTTTTCTATTAGATTAGAGTATAGGCCTCTTTAAAGGCAAGGATTTTTCCTGCCAATTTTACATTTCATAGTATTTAATGTAGTGCCATGGGCATAGGAATTACATTATATATATATGTGTGTGTGTGCGCGCGCGTGCGCGCGCATGTGTGTATACATGTACATACATGCATTTGCTGAATTGAGTTTTTGAATATAATTGGTGCTAGAGTGACAGTGGAAGATAACGAGAGAAGGAAGATTAGGAGGAAGGGGAAAGGAAAGAAAGGAAGAGAAAGAAGAGTGGAAAGAGAGAAAGGGGAGGGGAAGTGAAGAAAGGGGTAGAGGGAAAGGACAGGGCAGAGCAAGAGGAGCCGTCTGATGAAGAGTAGTGTCGATAATCCCATTTCTCAGTAGCTAGACATCACAGATGGAGTGAAGATGAGTATTTTCAAAATCATCTTGCAACAAGTAGTAGAAAAAGAAAGTGTAGGAGAAATGTTTAAAAGTAACGTTATTTTGAGATGCTATCCTTCTTAGACATTGAGCTTATAACCATTAGCCCATTTATCCATCCCACCAACTAACAGTTAGGAATCATGCTCCCCACTATACAGATGAGGAAATTGAGGCTCAAAGAGGATGAGAAGACAGAGAATGAATAGGTCTCCTTTTCTAAAACCCTCTCCTCTCCCACACGCCCATCACTTTATGTGGACTTGTAACCTCAGGGTGATACACTGAATGATTGTTGCCAGTACCTGGTCTCAGCAGCAGCTTTGGGGTGAATCATCTTCGTTAGGAATTAGTCTAGAGTCACAAGCAATGGCTCATGCCTACAGCCTCTCTTGTCCAGTTAGCAGGGACCTGGAGGCACTAATGGGAATTTATGTTTCTGGCTTCCTGTGGCTCTGCTGATGAGGTCCTTTCAATGAAAGAGCAGTGCCTTTAGTGTCTTCATGAAAAATGAGATTACTGATTTCCACCCAGCTAGCTGCATCCAAATGTTGCTTTTACTTTATGAACATAGGAGCACCTTGTTCTATGCTCATCAGAGGAGAAGGATTCTTCTCAAGAAGAAAGGGATTGAAGATATCAATCAAAGACTCAATCAGAAATCAAATAGAATGAAGAGGATGGGCAGAGAAGATTTGCTGGTGATAAAGATCTTCGACTAGTTTATTAGGCCTCTGAGCTTCCTTAGGTCTTCAAATCTGTAAAATGGGAATAAGAACACATGTATCTCAGAGCTATTATTCTTCATTTATTTGGAAAACATATAGAAGGCACCTGACCTAAAAACCAAGAGGGTTCATAAAATAAGAATACTAATAATCAAGGCTATTAGTTGTGAATAATTATCATGTGCCAGGTATAGAGCTCATCTCTTTATATCAATATTTCATGTAAACCTCAACACCGTCCCATTTTTCAGATTTTAAAATTGAAGCTCACAAAAGTTAAGTAACTACCTTGTAGAGCAGGAATTTGAACCCAGATCCACTCAGTGCTGGTACTCTTAAACACTACATCATTTTGCTTCCCAACCTGGGGCATATATGTAATAGTCATGGTTTTTACTAGATCAAGAATTTATGTAGCCCTTTCCATGTGCCAGCACCATAACCTTTCTAGGTTCTGCTATTTACTTTAGACAGTCTGTGATTTTCCTGAAATTGCTTGCCAACTTGTGTAGGTGTGACCGATTTCCATAATTATTCTCATATTCTGAAATGGATCTATAACCGGAAAAGACAAAAAACCCCTAGAATAGATGATACTAGGCTTTGCAGCAATCCAGGAGTATGTGACTATAAAAAGAGCTGCTTTTGACCTACAGAAACCTGGAATCTGGAGGGAACTTAAAGACTCATACTTGGGCAGGAAGGAGTAAAGAATTCTAAGCAGGTACAAACGGATGGGGTATAAACTGATGCTGAGAGAAGAAGTATCAGGGAGTTACTTCTTGGTATGTAGCCATGTGGGGCTATACCTTTCAAATAAACTTGTGGCCGAGTACATAGCATGGAAATCATGAGAGATGAATGATCCATGTGGCAATTTGGTCTATTTAACAACCATGTCCCATTAGATTCCTTGTCGATCTCATTGATTGTGCAGAAATGAGGCATCAGGATGGCCAAAACCTAAATAAGTTACCCATGATAATTAGTTTATTGACTCCATGGAGATATGGCGCCTGTTTTTTTTTTTTTTTTTAAGATGATTGGGTCAATTCTTATCTTCTTCCTAACAACTTACCTTAGAATTAAGCTCTCCTTTTGCACGGTCAACAAAGCATTTTTAATGTGCCTCTATTATATTCCAGAGACATTCTGTCTTGTCTTATGTGTACCATTGTACACATCTGCCACTAAATTGTAACTGAGATCGCTGAGAGGAGAAACCACATGCTTTTTCATTTGTTCATTATTTTCTTCTCTTACAGAGTTTAGCTCATAGTAGGTGCTCAATAAATGTTTACTGATTTAAAGTTATTTGAACTGTCAAATCTACTTGTTTTGAATCTTGTTTATTGTTGCAGAATATACACAACATAAAATTTAACACTTTAAAACGATTAAAATTTAGTGACAGTACATTCACAATGTTGTGCAAATATTCTTACTATTTCTACAACTTTTTCACAATCCCCAAAACAAATTCTTTACCCCCTAAGTAGTTATTCCTATTTCCCCTTCCCTTCAGACCCTGATAACTACTAATCTGCTTTCTGCAGATTAGTATAGATTTGCCTATTCTGGGTGCAGTCTGCCCTCTATACCCTTGAGTTCCATGTCTGTTGGGTTCTGGATCTGTGGCTTCAACCAACCAGATAGAGAAAATTTAAAAATTAAGAATAATAATAATAATACAATAAAAAGTACAAAAATCAGTACAGTGTAACAAGAGTTACATAGCATTTACATTGTATTAAATATCACAAGTAATCTGGGAATTATTTAAAGTATAAAAAAGGATATGTGGAGGGTATCTGCAAATACTATGCTGTTTTATATAAGGGACTTGATCATTCGTGGATTTTGGTGTCAGAGGGTGGTAGGAGGGTGGAATTCTAGGACCAATCCCCTGCAGATACCAAAGGATAACTGTATTTCAAATCAATGGAATCATACAATATGTGGCATTTTGTGTCTTGCTTCCTCCATTTTATATTTTCAAGGTTCGTGGATGTTGTAGCATGTATCAGTACTTCAATCCGTTTTATGGCAAAATTAATACTTCATTGTATAAATATACTACATTTTGGTTTTTCATTCATCAGTCAATGGACATTTAGGTTGTTTCCACCTGTGACTACTATGAATAGTGCTGCTATGAACATTCATTTACAAGTTTTTGTTTGAATGCTTGTTTACAGTTCTTTTGAATATACACTTAAGGTAACATTGCTGAATCATACGGTAATTAAATTTAAAAAGATTTGGTGTAAAAAATACATGTATTTTGTGGCAGATTTCATTATTACATTATTGTTCATTTCCTCTAAGAGGATTATATACATACAGTGCATTTCCATGTGACTGGCAACACTGCACTGTGGGAGGCTCTGTGACTTTCCATTTTAGTGGCATTGGCCTTGGCCGTGTGATTTGCTTTGGACAATGGAATGTGAAAGGACACGGTACATGCCACATTTGGGCAAGACACTTTAGGAGGCATTGTCTGGCATGGCTTTTGCTCTTTTCCCTTTATCATGAGAATGGCATATTCCTGAAAAAGCCTGCACCTTTAGCCTACATCTGAAATGAAGAAGACATCTGGAGCAGAGCCAAAGCACAGCTGACACAAAATATGAGCAACAAATCAACCTTTGTGGTTATGAGTCACTGGGATTTTGAGGTTATATGTTACCACACAGTAATGTAGCAAAAACGCCATAACATTAAAACACTGGATTAAATAGCATAAATCACATTTATTTACTGCAGGACTTCTCAGTGCCTTGACTGTGCTAATGTGTATTACAAATCTAAAGAGGTGAATTAAGTACAGAGTTTTCTGAATGTATTTGGGTTTGGACATATTTGCAGATTTGTGATTCTGTGGTATACAACTTGGCAAATGCTGGACCATATATGCTATTCACGTTCAATCCTGTACAAAATCACTTTCCCAAACTCCTCTACTCTTATAAAAGTTAGAGACGTCTTCTTTTTTGTTCCTATGCAAACTCGTGCATATGTATGCATATATTTTATTGTCATTGTACATTTATAAAGCTTTTTCTAGATTTATAGAAAAAGAGCCCCATGAAGGGCTAGTTTTTTATAGAAACTAGAGCCCCATGAGGCCATAAACCATGTCATATTCACTTTTTGTATCTCTATCATCCAGTATAAAACTGGTTCAATAAAGTGGTAAATGAAAGGACCTTCTTAATCGATTCTCAATTTAGTACTTCTATTTTTGCATACCTACTATGATCTAGCACTGTGCTTGTTACCTTGGAAAGACTGCAAAAAAAAAAAAAAAAAAGATAAAGTTATTGTCCTCAAGAATCATAACTTATAACAATGGATCCATAACAAATTATGTGCTGAAGTTAGTGGTCAAGTCTTTTAGCACCATTGTTCTCTTAAGAATATTTTTGTGTCTATGTATTTTTTTTACTCAGATCTTTCTGAGCACTTGTCTGTAACTACTGAGATGAAATTTAAAAAGCCTCAAGTCTCAAGCTGTAATATTGTGAAAGAAGATACAGGTTTTGTTAATGAGGGATGGCTGTAGAGATGGGGCATGCTAAACATAGAAGACAGAACTACAGTCCTCTCTGAAAGACATTCTGTCTAAATTTGTCTTCATTCAAACATGTACTCTGGGTATTCAATCATGTGCTAGATGATAGGGAAATGGTAGATGAATGAGCTGTATTTTGCATTCAAGAAGCTTATAGAGTAGGAGAGACATGAGCATGAGCACACATATGATACTGTAAGTATCCCGTTGAGATTTGAAATATGTGCAAGGTGCTTTTGGTTGTCAGCAGAGAGGCTACCTGAGACCACATAAGACTTCCGGAGAAAGCAATAGAAAACGGCAAGGTCAGAAGATGATGTCACTTAAACAACTACCCTGTACTAAGAGCTCCACATGTGCTGTTTATGTGATTTTATTTTCAGGTTCATTGACATATAATTTACATACAACCAAATATACCCTTTTGAGGTGTACTCTTCTATGAATTTGACGAGCATATTCAGTTATGTAACTCCCACCATAATCAAGATATAAAATAGCTCATTTAATTTTTACACTAGCTTTATGAAAGAAGCTCTGATAAGAAAACTGGGGATCAGAGAAGGTAAGCTTCTTAGCTTCTTCAAGGTCAAACCAGTTAGTGAGAGCCGAAGGCAAAATATGAACAGGAGAGAACTTAGCATGCTTGGAGAACAGAGACAATGGCATGGCAGGATATAGCAAGAAAAAGAAGGGAGGTGGGTAAGAGAAGAATTTGAAGACATCAGCTGATCCAGGGATCAGGTAGCACAGACTCTTACAGGTATCAAATTTGGTTTGTATCATGACTTCTATGAAGAAGCTTATATTTAAATTGAACCAACCTCTTCTTAAAGTTTCAAGAACATGTTCATGTTGAAATTTTATGAAATTGAAAAAAAAAAAGTATGCTGGCCTCCTTATCCTTGGTTATTTCATAAATTAAACTATATTGTCTTTTTTTGAAGTTAAAAATTCTCATTTAGAAGTCCCCCTGGCCCAACCCCTCTAATCAGTGTAAATCCTTTTCTATTTTCATTTATTTATTTGTTGTCTTCTCTCCCTCGCTACAAGGTAGGTTACATGACAGCAAGGATTGTGTTCTTGCCTTTCCTAGTTCCTTGTCTTTTCTCTAGAACCTAGAATAGTGTCTGCACATGACAGATGCCTTATTGATCTTTGCTTGACAAATGAATGAGCAACAGCACAGAGCAGAATCATAGAAAAGTCAGATTGGAAAAAATCTTTATGGTCATCTAGTAGAAGCGTTGGCAAACTTTTTCTGTTAGGAGCCAGGTAATAAATATTTTAGGCTTTGTGGGCCACATGTTCTCTGTAGCAACTACTCAACTCTTTTATCTGCATGACTGTGTTCCAGTAAAATTTGTTTATAAAAATAGACTGCAGGTCAATTTGACCATAGTTTGTCAACTCCTATATCTGTTAATATAAGCTAGGTTATGTTGTGCTAGCAAACAATTCCTGAGTCTCAGTGGTTTGCCAAAGTGAATGCTTATTTCTTCCTTATGTTACGTGGTGGTCACAGTTCTACTGTGATTCTGCTCCTCCGATGGCCCCTATCTGGAATATCATTGGACTTGTGAAAAGAGAGATTGATGAGATCATATGTTGTTTTCTATAGCTTTGTTTGGAAAAAACACACATCACTCACATCCATATTTCATTGGCCAAAACATGTCATGTGAACCCATTTAAGTTTGGAGAGTGGGGATGTGTAGTTATCTTGAAGAGGGGACATTATAAGAAGGAGCATTGAATGTGGGTCAATGATAACTCACCCTACCACCTGCCATCTGAATCTTTGGTGGAACCAAGATTTGCTTGTGCCATGTCACCTTTCAAACTCTGCTTCCACACTTCCAGTGTTGGGGAGTTCTCTGCTGCCAAAGCAACCTGCTTCATTCTTTAAAACATCTGATTGCTGAAAAGGTGATTTTATCGTGCTGAATTCCATTTACCTGCGTCTTTCACCTAAGGATTCCAAATCTTCTTAAGATCCTGCAGAGCAGAGGATTTTATTTATAAACACAAAAGATTACTCTAGCCAGGAGGGGGCATTTCCTAATTCTTATATCAAGGAAGCAGGAACCCACTCACCAACCACCAGGTAGCTGCCTTTCTTCATTTTCCAGAGTGTAAATGACCCATCACGGAGACAGGGCTGAACTTCTGAATGAGATCATAGCCTTTTCGCCCTTTCTGCACAGTTTCACCCGGTGAATTATTGTCTTATTTTCATTCCACTCCAATGAGCTGTCAGCGATGGATACTGTAATTCATAGCAATAGAAACACAAACAGATGGGTAATTGACCTGCATGCCTTCATTACACTGGAGTTCAGCATGGCTGTTGGAGCCATAAAGTCCTTTATCTGCCAGTCTGAAATCCCTGGGCTTTCACAAGGAAGGGAATCAGGCTGACTTTTTAAAAAAGGTACTGTCCTTGTTGTTGTTCTCCTCACCTTGTGCATTTCAGAAATGGACAGAATTTGACAAGCAGAACTTAGCGGTACAAGACAACAGCTGGGGCTCCTATAAAGCTCAGAGTTATCTACAGGGGGCACATTCTGATACAAGAACAGGATAGAAAAATATTTATATTCAACTAAAATAGAACCTGTGTTTTTTTTCCTTCTTCCCTCAGCACTGTAAGAAATCGTGTATTTAATATCTAATGAAATAGGTCAGAAAAGAGCAAATCCATAAAAAATACCACTGTATTAGGTAATTAGGATATAGAATAAAAAAAAATAAAGCTTACCAAAAACAACCTATGACAATGCATGGTCTTTGCCTTGAATAAGAAAGACTTAGATTGACCCAAATTATGCCCTCTGCTATGGCATACTGAGTTGACTTTCTTTATCTATTCAGACCATGCTCATGTTTCAAGATTCAACCCACATCCCACAGCCATTACAAAGTCTTCCATATTCATTATTTCCAGGCCTATTTTCTTTCATCTTCATAATAGATCACTGACTTATTCAATATTTGACATACATTTATAAAAACCTACTATGTGCCAGACACAATACTATTTTTAATGTTTTAATCATCAATCAAGGACTGTCTTTCCCATTCTTGAATTTTTTTTTTGCTTTAGTTTTGAATATCTGAGTAACCTCTCTGTTTCCTTAGGAGGCAGGAGGCATGCATTAAACCTCTTCTTTATTTCCTCCAACAATTCCTAATGTACTACTTGTTAAAAGAAGGAGAAAGAGACTGAGTTCCTGTCAGCCAAAGAGCAGAATCAAAGTCAGCAATGAAGATTGGGCTGTAATCTTCAGGTCCAGGTTCACCTTCAGCTTCTGTTGATTGGATCTTCTTTTCCAGATGTCTTTTCCAGATATTCTTCTTTCCCCAGCCTCACAGAGCACAGAGCATGGTCAGTTGAACCAAGTGCCTGTGCTAGCAATATCATCAATGTTGTTGAAGCTCTCCAGAAATCCAACTTGAGGGTCCCCTGAAAGTTCTTCTGTTACTTGAGTACTCCCAGTGGTTGAAACTCATCAACACAGTGAGCCCCATTTTTTCCTGAGTCTCAGAATCCCTTCTTGTAATGAGTAAAGATCTCTCTTGTACTATAAGAAATGCTATTTCCTCTAAGGAGCTCACAGATTTCTGCTCTGTGTCATCCTTCCCTTCAGAATTTTGATCCCTCATGTGCAAGAACTCTCTCTTCTTTTCTAGGGAACTTGTAAGCAAACAAACAAAAGAAGACGAACCTTAGTCAGAAAGAAATGTGAGGGCCAAGTTGACTGTCAGCTGGAAGGAGTTCTATGCCCGTGGCCTTTTCCGTGTTCTTCCCGCTGTCTAGACTGCTCTGTCTGTGGATCCTTCATCCCCTAGCGCCTGTGTATCCATTAGGTCTCAGCTTAAATGCTACTCCCTAGGAGAGTAGTGGAGAGTGCTTTTAACACCCCTAATCCATTCCATGCTGAGTTAGTTGTTCTTTCCCTGTGTTCCCTGAAAAACTTGTACTTCTCGTAGAAGACTGGTTTCATTGCACCCAAGCAGCTGGTTTACATCTCTCTCTCTCTCTTTCTTTCTTTCTCTCTCTCTCTCTGTCTCTCTTTCTCTCTCTATTATTTTCTCTTACTAAACAGTAAGACCTACAACAAGAGGGAGTTGTCTGCCTCATTCACCCTAGTATCCACAGCACAGCTGCCTGGCACATAGTAGGGCTTCAGGAATATGTGTGAAAGAAGGGAAGCAGAAAGATGGGAAGAAAGGAAGGAAAGATAAATGGGAAGAAGGAAGGATGGAAGAAAATGGGAGGAAGGAAGGAAGGAAGGAAGGAAAATTCATAGAAGAAAAATGATGGAGTAATTAAAAACAAAGACCAGTAATAATTATTTTAATGCTGATATGAGAAAATGCATTCTTGGCATGTTTTATACTGTCTCAAATGGTGCTATTCAAGGAGGATTTTTCAAGAAGTGTTCAAGTTTGGTCTAGGTAATGAATGTGATCTGATATCTGGTTAAATGGGGGGAACCTAACATTTGTTGAACACTTAATTATGACAGTGTCTTGGTCTGCTCAGACTGCTGTAACAAAATTTCACAGACTGGGTGGCTTACACAAAAGGAAATTATTTGTCACAGTTCTGGATGCTGGGATGTCTAAGATCAAGTACCAGCAGATATGGTGCCTGGTGAGGGAGGTACTGCTTCCTGGCTTGTAGACAGCTATAAGCTGTCTCTTCTCTCATCTCTTCCTCTTCTTATAAGGGCACTAGTCCCATCACAAGGGCACCACCCACATGACTTCATCTAAACCTAATGACTTTCCAAAGTTTCCGGCTCCTTATACCATGGCATTGCAAGTGAGGGTTTTGGCATATGAATGTGTGCATGCAGGGGATGGGGAGCACAAACATTCAGTCCATGGCAGCCGGGTTGTGGCTTAAGTTTATGCCTTTTTTCTCTTCGTTAGTATACAAGGAAATTGGGATTTCAACCTCACAGGCAAAAAAAAAAAAAAAAAAAAAAAAAAAAATCCTTGAGTTCCAGGGGGTATAAAACATTGCCAGAAGTCACACTGCTGGAGCCACCACAGGGGTTGTAAGCCAGGTCATCCTCAAGTGTGTCAGAACTCAAGTTGAATTCCTAGATTGGAGTCCTGTTTCTGTTACCTTAGTTGTGAGACTTTGGCCAGGTCACCTGATTTTTAAATTCTAACACCCCAGAAGCCTCATGAGGCACCTTTCTTTGCATCTTGGAGAAGGAAGTGTTTAAAGTTCAAAGTTCCTTTGACTGGCAGGGTGCAGTGACTCATGCCTGTAATCCCAGCACTTTGGGAGGCCGAGGTGGGTGGATCACAAGGTCAAGAGCTCAAAACCATCCTGGCCAACATGTTGAAACCCTGCTGGGGAGGCTAAGGCAGGAGAATTGCTTGAACCCGGGAGGTGGACGTTGCAGTGAGCCGAGACTGCGTCACTGCACTCCAGCCTGGTGACAGAGTGAGACTCCATCTCAAAAATAAATAAATAAATAAAAGTTTCTTTGATCAACAAATGAGTGCCTGGAGCCTACGCTGGGCTTGAGCTTAGTTTACACTTGGGGCCCTTAAAGGGCAGACAGGTCCCTTCTTCCCTAGAGCCTACTCTCTAATGGGGATGATAGAAAAAATATTAAAAATAAAACAAATTCAAAAGATAATTTCAGCCAGGAATTAATCCTATGAAAAAAATTGAAGATGCCTTTTAACGTGAGTCTGGGAGGGTCTGGATTACAGGACAAGGGATCAAGCAGAAACCTGAGGAGAGAATATTCGGTGCACAGGGAAAGGCAAGTGCAAAGATTATGGGAGTAACAATATTGATGTATGTATTGCAGGTACTGAAAAAAGGGCAGGGTTTTTCTGATGTGTTCTGAGTACAGAAGAGAATATTAGGAGATAAGAGGAAGGAGGGAGGCAAGGAAATAGAGATATCCCATCACATGACACAGAGAAAGAGAAATAATATCTCAGCACACAAAGACTGTATAGAAACTACAAAAAATATTGTGAGATGCACCTGTCGAAGGTGAATTGAAAGGAAAAAGAATGGGGCACAAATCAGGAAAAGAAAAGGGAGACATCTTGGGTGTTCCCACATATACATTGCCCACACACTCTGCAGAACAGTGAAACATTCCATTTTAAATTATAACAAGTTTTTTTAATATATAAAAAGATTGGGAGAAAAATATTCCATATGTTCAGTGTGGGTGAGTTGATGTTCAAATAAAACTCTCAACTATTGCCTGCCTGGGTTTTCTGAGGCAAAATTTATATGCTTGGCAATAACAGTAGCCCTTTTCTCTCTCATTTTCTCAGTTTTCTTTTCTCTCTGTGTGTGTGTGTGTGTGTGTGTGTGTGAGTGTGTGTGTGTGTGTGTCTGTGTGTGTGCATGTGTGTTGTGTCTTTGGGAACTGTGGGGACAGAATATTTTACCCCAGCCGGCAGCTGTATATCTTTCAAACAGTGGTTTCACAAGCCAAATCCCCCTCCAAATTATTTATGGCTCCCATTGAAGCAGGCAGGATTCAGGCGCCCACGTAGGAGGTCAGCACTGGGCCTCTTTGTTGGACACAGGCCATCAGGAGACGACTCTGGCTGTGACTGCTGTGTGAACCTCCGCTGCCGTAGAAATGGTTATGTAACTTTAAACAGTAATGACATTTTGCAGAAAAGTGCTTTTTAATTGCTATGTCTTCATTATTCTCTTTCGAAATTGCCCAGGAGATTCTGCCTCCAAGACAGCTCGGCATGTTCTGAGTTTCCATTTTTAAAGAGCAGCAAGTTTTGTATTTTAGCTGCTCCCAGAAAACCCCCAACCCCAAACTTCATCTGTTTTCAGTTGCATTAAATGGGGTAGGTAATACTGCCTTTTGTATCCTTGCCAAATGGAAAAATGATTTGACGCAATTTTCTATAAATGCTCTCCCCAAATTCCTTTTGGGCTGGGACCAAGAATAGAATATTTTATCCCCTACAGAAGGGAGAAAGAAAATGATGAGCAAGCTAGAAAAATAGAACTGAGAATAGAGTCTGTAGAGTTCCTTTAAGCAACAGAAACTTAACCCCGATCCATACACCCAGTTGCCTATGGGGGATTGGGATCAGCTAAAAATAAATTTGGCTCTAGAAGAGAAAATGGTGATATAGATAAAATGACTCAATAATGCACACTCTGAAAGAATCGTAGACTCAGTTCAGAAGGGACTTTATCGCTTGATTTGTTTTACCTCATGTGTGTTTTGGTATGTATGTTATGCCCTTGTACAGTAGCCCTCCCAAACAGTCACTCAAACCCGTATGGACTCATTGCTCATCAATGTGGAGCTCACTCAGTCTCACAGCAGCCCATTGTTAACTGTATAGCTTAATCTGCTAGAATCCCTTCCATGCATATTGACATATACACCTTTCTCAGCAGCCCTGTCACCAATGCTGGTTCAACAGGCACAGAATTGTAAACGCTGCTGCTTATCAAAGCTCTGCAAATATGTGAAGACTGCCTTTTGATTATACACCCACACCTGTTTTTCCTTTATTAATCCTGAAGGTTCTGTTAAACCTTTAACCACTTTAATCAGAGGAGTGGCATCATCATCAATATTGTCATCGTCATCACATCAAAAATAAGAATAGACAACATTTATTGTTTGCTTGCTATGTGCCAGGAGCTTTTCCAGATAATTTGCAGGCATCCTTTCATGTAGTCCTCTCAGTAATCCTTGTACGTAGATACTAAGTGGAACCTTACAGACAGGCTGAATATTTTGCTTTAAATGACTTAGGTAGTAAGTAGAGGAGCCAGTGCAGCCATGCCCGGGTTTTTGACTACAGCGTGTGGTTTCCTGCCATAAGGCATGCGGAGGGATCATCTTCTTCTTTTCCACAATGTTCCTCTGAAAGTATTCTCCTGTAGCTGCCATGTGAAGACAGGTTGAAAGGATGGGGCTTATTTAAGTATGTATAAAACCTGAAGAAAATGGAAAAAAGATAAAAATCTAGAAACAACTGTGAGTAGAAAATGGAAGAAGTGCTGACCTTGTTCAGCAAATCCCTGGTGGGTAGGATTAAGGAGAGTCCCTGAAGCATAAATGAGAAAAAAATAATCCAAATAAGAATACAGTTCTCTTTTACACAGTGAGTAGTAGAACTACTACCTCATATTGGAAGCTAAAACTGCAGCTCCAAATGAGGTGGAGAGAAATGTCCTAAGCGAAAGTGCCCTAATGAATTAAGTTAGCCCAGATCTGTCCTTCTCTCTGGGCACCACAGACAATAGTGATTTTTCATAGGTACCAGAGTAGTGCTCATGCCCAGATAAATCCTTCTCTGTCGTTGGCTCTCTGTATTAAGACTTTGAATATTCAAGTATAAAGAGAAGATCATGAGATGTAATCCAGAGTGCTCATCCTATAGCCATGGGCTGGTCACTTCCTATTGGTGGACTATGGCTTCCTCACTGTTAGAGCAACGAAAAGAAAATTAATTATCTAATGATGCTTGTGTCTAGTGATGTGTTAGTTTTTATGCTACAGTGGTCCTAGTAAATTATATCACTCTAATTATGTTACTCATACCCTTCAAAACTACCAATGTGCACCTATGATCCACAGAATAATGTCCAAATTCCCTGGTGTATAATAAAGCCCTTTGCACACTGGCCTCTGTCCCTCTCTATAGCTATTTTCTACAGCATGAGCACATCCATTCATCCAAGTTCATTTCTTCACTAGGAATTTTCAGACACATGATGCCTTTCCTCTTTTAAGAATGTCATTCTTGTTCTTCTTTTAACCTAGTGATCTCTTACTTGCTTTTCAACCAGCCCAAATTCTGTCTCCTCTATGAAGATTTCCCTGCTATCTAAACAATGTTATTTGCAGTCTTCTGCTGTTCAGTTGCCTCATATGGCTGTTTCTGCTATAGGTCTATAAAGTCATGTTATGATGATGTGTGTCCATGTCTATGCCTGCTGATTATATTGTAAACTCCCCAAGGGCAAGGATTGTGTCTTTTTGTAAATCTCTATAGGCCTAGTGCCTAGCTCAAGACTTGTGTTTCATAAATAGGGTTTGCAAATACTTAAGGAAAGCAATTGAGGAAATAAAGAACAATAAACAATAATGTTATATTTTCAATAGGAGTTTTCTCCACAAATGGAAAAGGTATATGCCATATGTGGCTCTAGCCTCAGTCCTACCATAACAGAATAGAGTACGCCTTTCAGAGATAGCCAAAGCCATAACCTGAGAAGTTTAAGTAAAAGTGATGCAACTGGAAGCCTCACCGATAATGCCCTGTCTGGATCTAGGTTAGCCCAGAAATACATTGGTTCCAATACACAGGGAGAAATGTAGCAGCTTCAGATTCCTATGTATCACCTTTGGAAACTGTTAATGAAACACCTTTTTTTTAACCTTTCTGTTTTCCCGTCTTGCTATTCTCACACAGGTCTTCAGATAATCTTTCCTCAGTATCTGCAAGAGAAGTTTGTCCAGTCGGCCTTGAGCTATATCATGTGCAATGGGGAGGGGGAGTACCTGTGCCAGAACAGCCAGTGTCGATGCCAATGTGCCGAGGAGTTTCCGCAGTGCAACTGCCCCATCACGGACATCCAGATCATGGAGTACACGCTGGCCAACATGGCCAAGTCTTGGGCTGAAGCTTATAAGGACCTGGAGAATTCAGGTAGAGAGTCTCATTCAGTGCCACTGCATGAGTGGCCTTGAGCCAAGTCTGAAAGGGAGCTAATCTAACTGGAATTAGGACTGCTGTAAGGGAAAGTTCAGTGACCCTGACTCTTTCACTTTGGAGGGTCCAGATGCAAGTATAATAGCTGTCACAGAGCAGGCACTCAATAAATCTCCACTGAATAAAATTAATGAATAGCATAATCCAGTTTGTGGTCATATGATGTATTGTTTCTGTTGTACCCAGAAGACAGAAAGAATAAATCTGCATAGGAAGCCTCTGGAGAGGGAAGAGTCAGAGGTAGTTGTATTGATTCCTTGGGCTACGTATGTGTGTGTGGATATTTGTGTGTGTGTGTGTATATGTGTGTGTGTGCACCCACACGCTTCTGTCCATCTCTATAAATAGATAAACATATCTCTATGTCTATATATATATATATGTACATACACATAGATATAGATTTCCAAAGAATCTGCAGACTATCAAAGCTCAAAGTCACTTTTTTGCTAACTTGTTATTTTCTGCCTTTCATAGTTCAGAAAAATGAGTTTCAGGGGAGGAGAGACAGTCACCCAAGCTCCTAAAGTGGATGAAGTTCAAAGTAGGATCTCTGCCTTCATGGATGTTTGAGTTTTGTTGGAAAGCCAGGCATTAATTATGTAACCATGCCAGTGATTAGGAAACGTCGAGGATACATCTGTAAAGAGGGAGGAACTGCTGTGAACAAATGATGTAGAGTTGGGGGTCAATGTGGTTAAGGAAGGCTACCTTAAAAAAGAGCAGAAATGGAAGTTTCTGACTATGGTGCAGATATGAGAAGGTGATTGCAGGTAGACCAATGGGAGGCACAAAGGGCCTAGGAGAGAGATGACCATGACATGGGTTAAGGAGATGTTACAAGTTGTAAAAATAGGAAGTGTGCAGATATGCCAAGATATTTAGAAGAAAAAAATGGCAGAGCTTGATGTTAGATTGTCTACAAGGTTGAAGAGAAAAGGGATATTGAGGTGATATTCATAAACCTCCTTTACATAGGCATGTTAGACAACTTGATAGTTGTTGATATCCTTCATTGAGCTAGAATACCCTGAAAGATTTGGAAAAAAGACCATGTGCTCACTTTTCTATAGGATAAGCTTGAGAATCCTTGAGACTTCCAAGAAGAGATGCCAAGCAGGTACTTAACATATAATATGTGCTCAAGTACCTGTTAAATAAATGGACTCATGCATAGAGCATTACTGTCTTTACAACAACATTATATTTCTTAAATCTGTTATAATAACCACCTTAAACGAAATAGTAATATTTCTGTATAACAGAGAAGGGAACACCTCTTCTATAATCCTCCTTCAAGACCCAGTGTTTTCCCTAGGGTTGCACAGTTAGTAAATGGCAGAATTGGAAATGGAATTCCTGATTCCAAATCTAGTGCTCACAGCAGCTTTGGTAACTTAATTTTACTTTGTCCCCCAGGCCTGAGGTTCCCTCATCTGATAAATGAGAAGACATGTTTGTGTTTTTAATATTTGAATTTATTCAAGTCTTTAGACAAGAAATTATTTGATCAAGCAAAATCTTACCTAGAAGCCACTGTGTACCACAGATAAAAGCAGAGTTCTATGGAATAGCATTTGAAAATAACTGGTTTCCGTGAACTCTAAGTCCTAACCCAGCTCTGGGAGCCCGGAACGCATCAGGAATCCTGCTCTTACAGTGCTGTACAACTCAGATGGAGCTGTGGATGCCTTATAATGACACCCATTAGTGCACTGAAAATCCTGGGAGCCCTTAAAAGAGAAAAGTTCATGATGGCAATGTACTATGATGATTATTTGGCCCCAAACAAAGGAAGCATTTGATAAAATGCTTTTTCAAAAAGGTTTCACTGATTACTAAAACAAACAAACAAACAAAAAAACCAGAAGGAATTTAGGCTATATGCACAAGGAGTAAGACTCTTTAGCATACAATCCTTATTCCCAAGGAAAAGAAACCACTTTAAGTGGGTGTGTGAGGAAACACAGAAAACTGAGATGCTGCTGAATAAGCTGAACAGGCCAAGAAAATGATTTATGTCACACTTTATCCCCAAAAGGCATACACTCCCTCTAGATTTCCCGTGCTTCTCTATTTGAAATGGTTTTACCCTTTAAGACAAATCCATTCATCCATATGTGCATCAGAGGCTTGTGCTTATGAGTTTTCCTTTGGTCCATTTTTAGCCCTTAACCTTCACTACTCAGCCCAGGTGATTTGGAGAGATTAATGACCAGCCCAAAGTAAAAGGCATTTGTTCCTTGATGGCTCTGGAGTGTGGGTGGCCAAATAGGACCTAGTTTCCTACACAAATGGCAGTCTACATCTCCTTGCTGGGGGATTGGTTGGAGTACCTCTACTTTTATTCAAGAAAGTTGGCCGGGCGCAGTGGCTCACTCCTGTAATCCCAGCACTTTGGGAGACCAAGGTGGGCAGATTACGGAGGTCAGGAGTTCGAGACCAGCCTGACCAATATGGTGAAACCTTGTCTCTACTAAAAATACAAAATTAGCCGGGCATGGCGGCACATGCCTGTAATCCCAGCTACTCTGGAGGCTGAGGCAGGAGAATCTTTTGAACCTGGGAGACAGAGGTAGGAAGGAAGGAAGGAAGGAAGG
>NW_012099110.1:290498-352404 GCF_000951045.1 Mandrillus leucophaeus
GGGAGGGAGGGAGGGGAAAGGAAAAGAAAAAGTAAAGAAAAAAAAAGAAAGTTAATGTATTTAACTCTTAAATCTATTTTCTTATCAGAACCAAATTTGGGTTCATTGGAAGGCCTGTGTTCCCCTTTGGCATCCACAGAACCCTCTGCAAGATAAGCTTTATGTTTTCCATGGGAGGAGAGTCCAGCTGTCCCAAACAGAACAGAGTCATCAGGGCCTATCTCCTGCCTTCAGCCAGCTCACTGAGTCAATCAATCAGTGCAGAGTCTTGTGTCATTCTGTCAATCTCATGCTACCATCAGTCGAGTATTTTCTGTGTCTTAGGAACTAGTTAGGTAGATGCAGTCCTATGCCACTATGTCATTCTCAGCATTTGATTAGATACTATTATTCCTGTTAGCATATGGGGAAGCTGAGAGAATAAGGGTCCCACAGCTGTTCAGCACTCAAGATGTGACTCCAACTCTTGCCTGGCTGTCTATAATGAAGTGCCTGAGGTTTTTGTAGGAGTCAGAGACTTCTATTTTTTTTTTAATCACCTTTTATTTACTATTTTCTCCCAATGTACTGAGCCTCAGGATTGCCTTTTTTATATGTCAAGAGGAAATATAATATACTAAGTAAGAACACAGGATTTGGAGTGAGACTCAAGTCTTAATTCTCCTATCTACTGGCCATTTGACCTTGGGCAGGTTTGCTAACTTCTCTGTGCCCTAGTTTCTTTAAAATGGGGGCGCTAAAATACCTGCCTCATAGGTTTGCTATAAAATGTGGTTATATATGTTAGGTGATTAGCACTGTGCCTGGTGCCTGTCAAGAGCTATGTAAGCATTTTTAAAAATAAAATGAAAGCATAAATGCATAGTATACCTAAAATGTCCTTGGAGGTTTTATAACATGAAGTGAAAGTGTTAGGCTGAAGACTTATGATATTTATATAAATCCAACCATTAGCCTTTTTTCCTACAAAATGATCAACCCCTCGATATTTTTAATTTTCCAGGGATGGGGTGATAGGGATTAGAATTACAACGGATTGGATTATTAGATTGGAAAACAAAAACTCAGGACACAGGCCTGGATCCTGTCATGTATCAGCCACGTTACCTTTAAAAAATCATCTTCTCATTTTGGGCTTCGGTTTTCCTATTCGTAGAACAAGAAAGCTGAGCTAGATCATTTCTATGGATGTGCTAAGTTGACACTCTGAAACTCAGCATCACAAACTGAGGCAGAAACCTTTACCTGGGAGACCCAAGAGTTTGTCACCATCTCTTCAGCTGGAGTTTTTTTGAAATGTGAGATGATGCTAGATGGGGCACATATACAACTTCCAACAACACTGGATCGCCGGATGTGGAAGTTGGTCCATTTCAGTTCTCTGTCAAACCTGCAGATTACATGAAAGAGAAAGTTTCAGTTTGGTGCTAGCATGCCTTTAACACCTCTCTAACACTTGCTGATTTCCTGTGTTTCAACGTGAGAGCAGGCATGGAAGTTTGATCATTTAGCAGGCAACAGTGTCTGACTAGAATTTATTAACATTGTCTTCATCATATTTATTTTTACAGCTACCATCTTCTGAAGGCATGCAATAGTAATTTTCTTTGAAGAATTCGATAAACATTTTGTTTTCAATTTTTTTTTTTTGAGACGGAGTCTCGCTCTGTTGCCCAGACTGGAGTGCAGTGGTGCAATCTCAGCTCACTGCACATCTGCCTCCCGCTTTCAAGCGATTCTCCTGCCTTAGCCTCCTGAGTAGCTGGGATTACAGGCACCAGCCACCACGCCCAGCTAATTTTTATATTTTTAGTAGAGACGGTTTCGCCATGTTGGCCAGGCTGGTCTAGAACTCCTGACCTGTTATCCACCCGCCTCGGCCTCCCAAAGTCCTTGGATTACAGGTGTGAGCCAATGCACCCAGCCTTGTTTTTGAGTTTTAAGTAAAAAACAATGACTTGATTCAAATAACATGTTAAGTAAATGTAATAATATGCGAACAGTACTATAAGGTTGATATTCCGATGCCAGAAGTTTGGGAAACCCTGTCTTAAACAAGAATGCAGTATGCAGATTCCCTTTATAAGATAGCATAGTAGCTTTTGCCCTTTCTAGTAGGGGCAGGACAGACTAATGCAATGTTCTGTGGCCCTCAGGAAAAAAAATTATGTCTGCAGGACTGGTTTATTGGAAAGTGAGACTAAGCATTCGAGGCAACTTTAGATGGGTGCTATCATGCTTAGCCCTTGTCTCTCGGCCTTTGTCTCTCATTAGATGAGTTTAAATCATTTATGAAGCGCCTCCCCAGCAACCACTTCCTGACCATCGGGAGCATCCATCAGCACTGGGGCAATGACTGGGACCTGCAGAACCGCTACAAGCTCCTGCAGAGTGCCACAGAGGCACAGAGACAAAAGATCCAACGCACTGCCCGCAAGCTTTTCGGCCTCAGTGTACGCTGTCGCCACAATCCCAACCACCAGCTGCCTAGAGAGAGGTAAGTGCTGCCACCACCTCCACCTCTGCAGGCACCTACCTGGTGTGAGCTACATTATCCTGCTGCAGAGTGAAATGCAATGCAGATGGTGCATTTGCAGGGTGGCAAGCAGGACCCTGCATGGTCCAGACTAACAATTTTCTGGGTCACCTCTGGGTCCTCACCTACTGGCTCCACATTGTTTCAGATTCCACATTGTTTCCGGAATGTACCGTGAATTTTCAGCGTCTGTGTTCTGTCTGACTCACCTGACTGAGGAGGGGAATTACCACTAGCCCTGATAGCTATATGGCATTATCCTGTTTAAAATATATTTTCTATTTAATTTTAAAATTACTGCGCAAAGCCGATTTTAGCATCCCCGTCTTAATGGTGAAGAAACTGGATTAACTAATTAATCATTCACCACCTTATTTATGAGGTCCTTTGAGCAGAGCCTGGAGTGAGTGACACAAATAAGGTACCTGTAGAACAAAATGTCAGGAGACACTCACTTGCAGAGTCACTGAGTGCAGGGTCCTCACCTGAGAGAATGTCACCTTCAGTGCCTGGCTACCTTGCTTTCCCCCCTAGCCCCAGCCCTGTCCTGGATATACCGGGTATTTTGCTAGATGGTGGCGAATACAAAGATTGACAAGACAGGGCCCATGCCTCCACAGAATTAGGGTTTATTACTGTCTTAGGGGCACACAAGGAAGGAACTAGGATTTGAATCCAGGTTTTGCAGACTCTATTCTTCCAGAGCATTTCTGATCTACAGCTGTAGTTCCTACTGTAGAGGTGCCTCCAGGGTTTCTAAAAGGGCATCACAGGACAGCAAAAAGGGTAGGTTGGGGCTCTCCCTCCACCCTGCTTCAGACAGAGCAGCTCTGCTCTTATTTGTTGCATATTTGGGGGTTCTACCTTCAATTTAGTTCTAAGAAAAAAGATCCACTCTTAAAAGAGTAAGTTCATTCACATTCACCTAGCACACTCTGTGTCAATCACATATTTATATATATGATTGTTACCCTGTTGTACAAATCCGGAAATGGAAACTCAGAGAGGTCAAGTAATTTGTCCAAAGCTACAATATAAATCAGTGGTTCTCACTTGGGGGTGATGTTTTCCCCAGGGGACATTTGAAACTATCTCAAGACAATTTTGATTATCATAATAGGGGTTAAGGGTATTCGTGCACAGGCAGTTCTCACAACAAAGAAATATCTGACTTCAAAACTTACTGGTGCTCACGCTTAGCAATTCTGATGTAAGAGAGACAAGATGCCACTTATTTTAGGTTGATGCAAAAGTCATCGTGGTTTTTGCCATTATTTTTTAAGTTTTACCATTAATTTTAAGTAACGGCAAAAGCCGCGATGATTTTTGAACTAACCTAAATAAATCTATAAATCAAAATCTTATCCTCCTAGCCAGGCTGTTCTACTAGCACTCAACATTTAACAACAATGGCCGTCTTCTACAGCAGTTCATCCACCTAATTACCCCATGGGGCGCACCCTTTCTTCTCTTGTTTTTCTTGAGTCAGAGCTAATGCTGTTGTTCCCTCCATGAAGTCTTTCTGGACTGTACTAGCCAATATAGAAGGCTTCTTATTCTAGATTCCTACTAATCTAAAATCCTTTCCTTGGTCAGCATGTTTCTGTCTGTTTCCCGCCTTGTGAAACCTCCTCCTTGTACAGACATTCATGCTCATCTCTGTTTTCCCCATTCCCTCCAAATTTGAGCCCACTGCTTTGCATCTAGCTTGTGATAATTATATTATTTTGCGGATCAAATAGAATTTCTTTTGCTAGTTTCTTGTTGCAATGCTGCTGAAGCAGGGATTAGAAAAGGTCACAAACTTGCTTTCTTGTCAAGCACAACAGATGCTCAGGCTGCTACCACGAACAAGTCTCTGAAGAAGCTTCCTTTTAGATCCATCGCACATCTGCCATGAGACCCGCATTGAGCACGGTGGGAAATTCAGAAATGCACACAGGAAACAGTGCTGTGGAAGATGTCTTGTAGAGCAGGAGTGGGGAGGGGTTCTTTTGTCAATCAGACCCCATATGTATTAGTTTATGACAGTTGCCATAACTAAGTACCATGGACTCAGCTGCTTAAACACTAGAAATTTATTTTCTCATGGTTCTGGAGGCCAGAAGTCCAAGATCAAGGTGTCAGCAGGCTTGGTTTCTTCTGAGGCCCCTTTTTCTGGCTTGTGAATGGTTGTCTTTTTCTCCCTGTGTTTCCATGTGTGCATCTGTGTCCTAATATCCTCTCTCTCTCTCTCTTTTTTTTTTTTTTTTTTTTTTTTTTTTTGAGATGGAGTCTCGCTTTTTCACCCAGGCTGGAGTGCAGTATAGCGATCTTGGCTCACTGCAACCTCCACCTCCCAGGTTCAAGCGATTCTCCTGCTCAGCCTCCCCTTCTGAGTAGCTGGGATTACAGCCATGCACCCCCACACCCAGCTAATTTTTGTATTTTTAGTAGAGACGGAGTTTTGCCATATGGGCCAGGGTGGTCTCAAACTCTTGGCCTCAGGTGATCCACCCACCTCAGCCTCCCAAAGTGCTGGGAATGTAGGTATGAGCCACCATGCCACCTCTCTTAAGAGGATACTGTCATATTGGATTAGAACTGACGTAAATGGCCTCATGTTAACTTAATTACCACTTTAAAGACCCTGTCTCCAAACACAGTCACAGTTTGAGGTCCTGGGGGCTAGGACTTTAACTGTAAGTTTGGAGGGGTATGTAATTCAGCCCAGAATATTATAGGAGGTAGCTTCTGATCAGATCTTAAGTGAAGAAGCTGTGCATCCCAAGGAGCAATGAAGCTCGATGCAAATCTGGTTGAGGAGGGCAACGTTTCACCATTATGAGAATAAGATCCAAAGGTCCAAAGACGTTGGGCAGGCATATTTATTAAAGATGAGTGAAATCTCCAGAGCACCAAGCATCATCATATATGCTAAGTTCAGGGAAGACTCGAGAGGATTTTAGAAGGAGCGTAGCTGGATAGGCATTACAAGGGAAGAAGGAGGGACAAAGCTGGTAATAGGAGTAACACTGGGAAAAGTCAAGGAGTCTGGATTTATGTTCCACCATTAGTAAGCTGTGTGTCCTTGGGCAAGTCACTTCATCATACTCACTGCAGGTGTCTGCATCTTTGAATAAGGCTCTGCTCTCCTTTTGCGAGTTGTCAGGTATAGATAGCTAAAAATGTTCTATCATCACTGGGTTCTTCAAAGAAAGAGCTCACAGTATTGCCCTCTCTCTTCCTAAAGAGGAGAAAACCTGCCCTAATCATAATATTCTTCTCACCTGGAGAGGACGTCTGCATTCCACCATTGGCGGGTAACTCAATTATATTAATTTGAGGAGTTTTGAATGCTTGGTACCGAGGGGTGGGAGCACACAGACTCTAGGCTCTGTGGCCTATTCCTCTGAAGCCTTCCCAGGAGAGATGAACTTCCTTGGCCTGGCTGTGGGCTGCTTCCTGACATCTGAATCTGAGGCTTTAATGAGCATTTCTCACACTGCAGGGCACCTCTCTGGCACAGAGCAGTGTCAGGTAGAGGTGCTAACACTGGGAACCTTGGGCCACCTCTAGCTGAGCAAGCTAGTATTTGCAAATGAACTGATGGCACAGTTTCAATGTGTCTGCTTGCTGAAGTCTGTGGAAGATGAGTGTACTGAGCAGGTGCCATTACTGCAGCAGGTGCCACAGAGATGTTTACTTATCTCACAAACAGGTGGCATTGTTAAGGTGAGGTGGGAAAAGGAAAGAAGGAACAAGCACAGGGCCTTAGCCACACATGGACTGGTCCGAATCCTGGCTTCATCGCTTACCAGACACAGAATTTTATGTAAGGCCCTGCACCTAATTTGTGAAGGGGGATAATAACACTTGCCTTCAGGTTAAGTATGATGATTAAGATTTTAAAATTTAAATAGCCTTGGTAAAGTGCCTGAATCAGTTAAAAGGAAGGGAGGAAGGGAGAGAGTAAGAGACAGAAGGGAAGGAGCTGTCACTTAGTATATGTATTCTAAAGGTCAGGCACTGTTCTTTAGCATCTTATATGAGATTAACTAATTTCCTCCTCACTCTAGTCTTATGAAGTGATCCTGTTACCATTCCTATTTTACAGATAAAGGAACTGAGGCACAGAAAGGTTAATAATGTACACAAGGTCAATAAATGTTAATTTATTGTTACTTCAAAGAAATGTTAAGATTTAGATTTAGTGAGAGGTCAATTATAGCTAATTAAAACTTGGCTTCAGTACTTGCTAGAAACTTAATATTGGCTGGAAGACAAAAGGGATATTTTGGCTATCTATTAGTGTAAAACAATTCACCCCAAAATTTAGTGGCTCAAAACAACACTATGTTATTATCTATTACGCATCTGTATGTTGACTTGGTACAGCTGAGGGTATCTCTAGTTGGCTGGGGCTCTTGTCATCTGGGGGCTTGACTGGGTGGCATCTCCGCAATGACACACTATCAGAGCCAGTTGATGCTGACTGTCAGCTGGGGGCTCAGCTGGGGCTGTCACTGGAGTACCCACACAGGACCTATCCATGGGGACTGGACTTCTTGCAGCATGGCAGCTGGGCTCAGAGAGGGAGTGTTCTGAGACCAAATGGAAGCTGTAAGACTTATTCAAAACTTAGCCTTGGAAGTCAGAGAGCATTATTTCCACCACATTCTGTTGGCCAAAAGCCTAACCTAACTTCAAGGGTGTGAGTATTGGGAGGTGCTGTTCATTATGGGGGCGGGGGACATATATTTTGGAGATGAGGTACAATAGAAATTGAGTAGAATTGGAGCTAGAGGTGAGTATCAGATATAGGGAACATAAGATTAATAATACTAACAGCAATAATGAAGCAATAGCAGCTACTTACTGAGCAGCTATTATAACAAGCAATAGAGTTGGCTATGTGTAAAGATTCTGGAGTTAGACTGCCTTGGTTGAAATTCCAACTTTGTCACCTGGTTACATTGTAAGTCTGGAGGAAGTTACTGAAACCTTGGAGCCTCAATTTTCTTGTCTGTGAAATGGAGCTAATTATAGTGCCTACATCATAAGGTTGTTTTCAGGATTAAATGCTTTAACCTACATAAATTCCTTAGGACCCTGAGTAACACATGGATAGCACTCAATACATGTTAGGTATTGTTCTTATTTTTTTTTCCCCAAGCACTGGTATTTGGCATATACATTTCTTAGCACTCAGTAATTAGTTACCCAATGAAACTGAGCTTTGGTGACATATATTTTTTATCTAATACTCATGCCATCTCTGTGAAGTAGATGCTCTTGGATCATTTATGGGTTGGGGAACTGATAAGGCAGATGTGATTAATTTATCCGAGGTCACATGGGCAGGTAAGGAGCAGATGAGATTTATTTTGCTGACTTTACTGTTGGACTTGATGGTCAAGATCACTGTGCAGAGCAGCAAGAGCCCATGTTGTCTAAGCAGTGTGCAGTGGCAGATAGGTGACTGTATTCAGTTTGGGGTGCCCTGGTTTTGCGTGTGGTAAAGCCAAAGGCAGGATTTGCTCATCAAGGTTGAGGGTAGTAGACCAGCATTGAAATATATAGACTCTAGTGTGCTGAGATGCAGGAAATGGCTCTGAACATGGAGCCCTGAATTAACTCTCAAGCCCAAGCAGAAACCCAGAAAGACATATTCCCTGTAGGTAACCAGAAGAGGCCGGGTTCAGTGCAGTCCAACTCAGCATACATTTCCTGAAAGCTTACTGTATGCCAGGCTTTGGAAGCATGAACATAAGTAAGATTCATCCCACCCCAAGTCCCAGTGCTTGTTGAGAGGACAGCAGCAAGAGAATTCCAGACCACACCTGTTGATGGGGACCAGAGTAGGTCGACCAGATATTTATTGGGTAATCATTATGTATTAGGTTCTGTTTGAGGATCTGGGGATACTGTGATAGATTTCTGTTAGCCTGCAGGAGAGTTGGCCCTAGAGTCAGACTGCAGCTGGACATATCAAGGAAAGGCAGGGATCCATAGTAAGATTCCTGTGGCTTGTCTTGCCACCAGGAGATCCTTATACTGTGCAGTTAAAAAGGGAAAGGTGGGCTTTAGGTTTGGTCTCAGCTATTACTGGACACTGAGACTTTTTAAGCGTTGACTTTATCACCTAAAAAATGGGTATAATTTTTTCTGATTGCCTACCTCAGAGGGTCACTATGGAGCTCACCAGGGGTAGTGTATAAATTTGTGAACTCTGAATGCTGTAGCTATGCAATTGGGGTGAAGTTGAAGCCAAACACGTCAGGAAGGGAATGGGAATGGGACTGAGTTCAGGTTCATGGCAACATTTAATAGTTAACACTTCTAAAGCATTTACCATGCACCAGCCACTGTCTTACGGCTTTCATCTTATTTAATCACTGTAACAACCCTATGAGGTAGCACTAATTTATCCCACTTTATGAATAGAGAAATTAAGGCATAGAAATGTTAAATGACTTGCTGATTATTAAATAGCAGGTAGAAGACAGGATTCAAGCCCACCAGAATCCCTTCTTGTTACTCCTCTGCTATTCTACCAATCCCCGAGGCAAGATGATCCAAGGTGTTTAAATGACCTGCCAAGACTAAAAACTGCTTTGCATAGTGGTGGAAATTGCCTGTCATGGCAAAAGGGAGATGACGGAAGGAAGGAAGGGAGGCATGCAGGAGAGAAAAGGAAGAAAAAAAAAAGAAGAGAGAGGGGAAATAAGGTAGAAAGGAAGGGAGGGAGGAAGAAAAGAAGCACAAAGTCATCTTGGGCAATACTGAATTTAGCCGGTTCCTGTGCAATTACATGAATGTTTACTAACCACCTTATCTTCCAATCTTGTGTCAGCCACTGGAAGGCATTTAAAGATACAAGCAACTGTGCCTTGGTCCTCCAACCATCATTATCTAGCCTCTAGGTGTGTGAAAATGCATTGTTTTGTGAAGCCAGAGACCTGAGTTCAAGTCCTGTTCTGCCCTGTGTGGGCTGGACTAAACCTATGACCTGAGTTCAAGTCCTGTTCTGCCCTGTGTGGGCTGGACTAAACCTATAACTGATACTCTGGAGAGCACTGGGTAGAGAAATCGTGACTTGCAGAGGTGGAATGAAGGTTGAGTAGTGAACAATTGTACCTCACCTTAAACTAGAGCAGTTCTTTAGCGGTTTTCTTTATGGAAATTCTGAATTAAAATTCATTCGCGAACATAAGGTGATTTTTCTTTCTTTCTTTTTGCTAAAACAAAAACAAGACTCAATTATCTCTGAGGTCCTTCCCAACTCTAAGAGACATAACATTTATAGAGAATGAGAGTAATAGTTCAATTCAAGAATATTGGGAGAAGGTCATTAATTGAATCTTTGAGCAGCATTGCTTTCAGATGATGCTAATTAGTCAATTTTAATGAGTAGCTTATAGTTCAAACTAAAATCTTCTTTTGCCTGAAATTACAATGGCCTTTTAACTAAGTCTCCCAGAGTCTACTCTAGTCACTTTCCAATCTATGTTCCATGGCTGTCAGAATTATTACTTAAGAAGCAAATTCAATCTTGTCACATCCCTGTTTAAAACTTTTTGGTTACTACTTACTGCTTTTAGGAGAAAGAACGAAATCCTGAGGTGGCCGATAGATCGGCCATGAACTGGTTCCCACCTACCCCTTGGCTGGGTTCCACACCATTTCTTGACTCTCTCAGTGACAGGACAGTTCTGCTAATTTTATTTGAGTTAACTAAATGCCTAATTCGACCCCCTCCCCATAGCCCTTCATTTCAAACGCTTCACGTGGGCTGTTCCTTCTGCTTGAATGCGCTTCCTTTTTTTTCTTTTGTTCTTCACTATGGTAGCTTCTACCTGCCCTTCAGATCTCAGGCTCAAAGATTCCTTCCTCAAGAACATGGTCCCTGCATTGAAAGGCTGTTTCAGGACTTATTTTATATGCTTCCTTATCATTCTAATTTTCTAATTGAACCCAAGTTCCAGTTTACCGTCCAATTTACCAGTATATCTTTTTTCTTTTTTCTTTTTTCTTTTGGTTTTGTTTTCGAGACAGAGTCTTGCCTTGTCACCCAGGCTGAAGTGCAGTAGTATGATCATAGCTCACTGTAGTTTCAAACTCCTGAGCTTAAGTGATCCTTCAGCCTCAGCCTCCCAAGAATCTGGAACTACAGGTGTGCACCACCATACCTGGCTAGCTTGTCTAATTTTTCATATAGCTGGAGCCTCAGTTTATGTTGCTCATGCTGGTCTCAAACTTCTGGACTCAAGCGATAATCCCTCCTTGGCCTCTCAAAGTGCTAGGATTACAGACCTGAGCCACTGCACCTGACTCCCGTTTTCCCTTTTTAAATCTATTTATTAATGCCTATCTCTCCCGTGAGACTATCAGCTCACTCATACATCTTTTTCTGTATGCTTCGTAACTTTGTTCTTATTGCTTCCTACCACACGACCTGTCACACAGTAGCCATTCAAAAACCTTTGTTCAATGAATGGACACATAGATTATTTGCTTCTCTGAATGTGCCACAAAGGCATGTTGACATAATTTTCTGCAAATTGAGTTCCATGTTCATATATAAAGTGTATGTACTTTCTACATATGTTGAATATATTTAGATTATCTTCCTCATTCACAAATGAAGAAACTAAGATCAAAGGGAGGTAAGTGAGTTTTCCAGGGTCACTCAGGGAATTTGTGAACAGATCATAACTAAAATTCAGGCCAGTAGACTGACAGTCCATTGTGGTAAAATCGAAACTGCAAATGGTGATCGTCTTCAACTGACCTGAATCCAAATCCTAAAGTTATTTCTTGTTATGTCTATTACTTTGGAAAAACAGATACTATTCAATTCAATGAAATGAAGTAAAATTAAGTAAAAATCTTAAGCATCAAGTAGGTGCTTAAGGTCAGTGTGATTTGATATTTCTTCCTTACATCTGGCTATCACCTGGTTATTTTTAAAGATTAGAGTATTGTGAGGCAAATAAGATCCATGGAAGCTTAACTTGAGGGCAGACAGTAGAACTATTAGCATTTTCTGATGATGCTTGGTCTTTGATTTATTTTTGCTTCTCAAATTCACGTGGCCTTGACCCAGCAGTCCGAGCCTTAGCCAAGCACAATGTAATTATCCATTGTTGAGATGAAAATCTCATAGGGGCATCAACTTCAGGCTCAGATGCTGGGGCCGTAGCTTCTGAACCCATGTCAGCTTTTAACATATTTCCTTCTCCATACAGTGTTTAATTGGTGTCTATAGAAAGACTCTGGCTACCAAGATAATCGTTATCTCTATTCTGACGACCCTCAATATTCACACTGATTTTGATTCTTCTCTGTGAACCCTGTACTTACTTGCCTCTGGATTTCATCTCCATAGACTCCTGCAGCGGGGCAGAGGGATATGACTTCTTATATTTTATTGAACTCAAGTCAGTTTCAGTTTATTAGACTGACAGTCCCGGCTCTGTCATTTATTAGATGTGTGACCTCCAAAAGTCTCCAAACCTGAGCCCTCTGTTTCCCCATCTGTATGGTTAGGATAATAAGAATAGCTACCCCACGGAGTTGATGTCCTAGTCAATTTATATGATATATGTAAAAATTCTTCATAACTTGTAAAGAAATATACAGATATAATATTAATATATTCAAGGCTGGGCATGGTGGCTCATGCCTATAATCCCAGCAGTTTTGGAGGCTGATGCTAGTAGATCACTTGAGGCCAGGAGTTCAAGACCAGTCTAGCCAACATGGAGAAGCCCTGTCTCTACTAAACAATACAAAAATTAGCCTGGCATGGTGGTGCACACCTGTAATCTCAACTACTCGGGAGGCTGAGGCATGAGAATTGCTTGAACCTGGGAGGCGGAGGTTGCAGTGAGCCAAGATCACACTACTGCACTCAAGTCTGGGCAATAGAGCAAGACTCTGTCTCAAAATAATAACAATAATAATATTTTCAAGAGCACAGCAGTAGTAGACCCTAGATATCTGATGACAACACTTTCTATTTCCAAGAAGCGGATGTTTCTGTTGCGTAAAATAAAGCATGAGCCTAACAAACAAAATGTAATCAAGAGAAACAAAAGAACTTAAGAACCTTAGGACTTCAGGCTCTCTAGTCTGAGAAACCGAAGTGTGTGACTATCATTTACTATTGATAGTACTTGGCATAGCATTAAGGCATTCAAACTTCAATTTTCTACATAGCATGATGGAGAGAAAAATAGTAGCCAGCCTTGGAAAGCCAATAATAGAACACAGATGCCAGGGTTAGCACATAGTAAAATGGCAAAGCATGAGGCTCTTCACTGGACAGAATTGGAGACCAATAGTTTGTTGGTTAATTGAAAAAGTGAAGTTAAACTAGGAAATCCTAAAATGTATACATGCGATACATATATGAAACATTTTATTTTAATTTAAAAACATATAAATGCAAATTTCTTGGTCCGCCTTGTGAAGTAAAGCTAAAATCTTGTTTGAGAGTGGTGGCATATTTTATTTAACATTCTACCAGTGTTCCTGCATAAACCATACCATAATTGCATGACATTTCAAACTTCGGTCTATTCAAAGTGGAGCAACAGTTTAGACTCTTAAAAAACAGCTTAAATGTTTGTGGATTTTTTGTTATTTCACCTTTATTTAAATCGATGGTCATTTTTGTCAATAACTCATCTTTATAGAATTTCCCACTGAATTCAAATTAGTTTCCACAGAAAAAAGCAATTCACATTTCATTGATTTATTTTAGTTTTAATTTACTTATTTTATAAGTTTTTAGCTATATTATAAGATATAATAATAGCAACTACAACAGGCATAAACAGGTTTGGGAATAAGTGAAACTGACTTTCAGGTTGTGTGCTTGTTACTTGGTGGAAATAGAAGCATGTGGAAGTATAACCGACCAGACAAAAGTGTTCAGTGCACCATCAGCTTCGCACACCACATCTATCTGATGGGAGGAAGAGCCATTTTCCCAAAGTTACTTCATGGAAGTCAATTAGGAGAGCTTGTCCCACTTGACAGAGAAGCTCTGATTCCTAGTAACTTGCCACTCTTAGTGGAACAACTTGCTCAAGATCACCTACTACAGTAAGAAAAAAATGATGGTAATAATAGCTGACACACATGGAACATTTATTACGTACCAGACACAGTTGTTGATGCCTTACATATATTAATGTGTATAATCCTTACAACAGCCCTATCAAAAAGGTTCTACTCTGCTTCCCATATTATAGACAGAGAGTTTGAGTAGCCAAGGGAAATGCTGCAAGAGAAGAGGAGTGTGAGAGAAATGCATTCCTGCTGGGGAGACTGGAAAAAAATACTTTCCTCTGTCTGAATTACTTTATTCATCCTTTAATTTTCAGATTCATCCCTGATTTCTTAGGAATATTTGGTCTGACTCAGTGGACCAAGTTGCACCATCCTATTAAATGCCTTTACTGCATTTTCTGTTTCATTTTTTCTAGCACTGGCCATATTTGCAATGCTGTGTTTAAGCCCAGACTTCCCCTACTTGACCGCAAATTCGGTGAAGGCAGATAACTTGTTTTCCTTGCGAACCAGTGTTTCCTCAGTGATGGGTAAAGTGCCTAGAACATCACAACACAGCCTTTGCTGCACTGAAGTGAGGGGACATTTCACACGAGAGCTGAGGGATGATTATGCTTTGTACTTGCAGTGAAAAGAATGATTTTCCATTAAAGAAAACAATATGTACCTATGAAGAATAGAGTGTGGGATTAATTTTATCCAGAAATGTCAAATCAGAAACCAGAAACAGGATATAAGTCAGGATTAAGTACCTGGGCTTTGGAACCAGAGGACTGAGGTTAAATCTTGGCAAGCAATGTGCTCAGTGTCCTCTGGCCCTGAGTGTCCTCATCTGTAAAATGAGGATGATATCTCCTCCACAGGGTTATTGAGAGGATCCCCCAAGATACATATTCACTATTCCTACCATTTAGTAAGTGGTCAACAAATATTAGCACTTAGGGAAATTGTCCTTATTGTTATTGAATAAGGTTAGACCTTTATGTTGGGAAATTATGGAGGGGTTGAATACCTAGTGGTAGAGTTTGTATCTTATCATTAAGGAGATGTGAAGCCAGCGGGAAAAATAATAGAAGGGATGCTGTGGTTTAGTAAATGTTCTCTGATAGCTATTAGAAAGATGAACCAGAGAATCAATGGGATCTCTCTTTTGGGTGTAAGAGGATTCAGTATTTCTTCTCTGTGCTGACATGATCTGTGGATCAAAACACTGCTTCCCAAACTGGAATTGGCATCACAGTCACCCAGGGTACTTTCTGAACATACATTCCTGGGCCTTATATCCAGGGTTTTTGATTCAGTAGAACTGAGGTGGGTCCTAAGTCCTGGGTGATACTGATGCCACTGGTCTAAGCGCTATACCAGACTTGGATTAAGTATCTCTTCACCGCCTTAAATATGGTCTCACCTCTTTCTATGTACTTGGTAGAAACTAAGCAAAAATGAGTTCCCCTAAGTGAATCTTACAGGACTTTGAAAAGGAGGAAAATATGGAAGTGGTATCTGTGTTTGAATAAGTTTAGAAAATGTTGAATTTTTAAAAATGCTAAATAAAGAAGAGGTCAAGTTGGCATGTTTTTCAAATTTATTTGGCCATAGAATCTTTCTTTTTGAGGTTTTTCAAGTGATTGGGCTCCTCAAAATACAGCTTTGGAAAAAAAGTGGTTTACACCAGATTAAGAAGCAATGACCCAGATTATTTGGTGTGATACCACAGGCTGTCATATTCCCTTGTTGTCAGCAGAGATCGTCATCTTTCAGTAAGTTTTCTTTGAGTTGAGTTTCTAACACCTTCTGCTTAAGCAGATGCTAATGGCTTTGTTTCCCTGTAGGTACCACCTCTGCTGAGAGGTGGCAAGGCTGCTAACCAGCAGCTGCAGAAGTAACAGCAGGAAGGTGCTCCATTTCTGGTATAACTAGGAAATAAATTTACCCCATGTGGCTTAGGGACATTCCTAACCTTAATAAGTAAACTATCACCAAGACAAATACCTTATGTATAGGTTACTTTAAAGTCTGCAAAGGGCTTTCACACTGATGATGTTATGTGATCGGAATAACCAGTGGGTGAGCTAGAGTGAGGATCAGTGAATCTCCCCGTTTACAGAGGAGAAAACTAAGACTCACAGAAATGAATGACTTGCCCAAGATTATAAAGTAATACTCGTTATTCTGTTGCCATCCTACATAGGCATAGGCCTCTTTTCTTGTCAAATAATATTTACATTAATATTTATACTGAATCTTCCTTTATTCATTCATTCATTTATTCATTTAACAAATATTTAGTGAATACTCACTAAGTGCCAGGCAGGATACAAGGGGAAGAGGGGTGAGCAAGACAATGAGTGCCCCTGCTCACAAAGCGCTTGAGATCTGGAAGATAGACTACCTAGAAGATAAAACTGGCCCAGAATTGGTTTTGCAGCCATGTTTTACTTTAGAAACCTGAGGTTCAGGAAGGCTAAATGACCTAATATTATGAAATCATAAAATTTTGTACCTGAAAGAAACTTAAAAGATTGTCCAATCTATTCTTATCATTTTATTAAGGAGTAAAATGAAACAGAGTGTTTTGTCCTGAATTACTATGTTAATTTTTATTTTGTAGCAAATTACCATAAATTAAGAGACTTCATGTACATTTATTTAGTCATAGTTTCCAGGGGTCAGGAGTTTAGGTATGGTGTAGCTGGGTCTTCACTTTATGCTTCACAGGCTGAAATCAAGGTGTCACACAGACTTACCAGTGGGCTCTGGGGAAGAATCCAAGTCCAAGCTCCTTCAAGGTATTGGCAGAATATAGTTCCTTGTGGTTGTAGGACTGAGGTTATTTTGCCTAGAGGTCCTTCTCCAGGCCTTGCACAAGGTCCTCTTCATCTTCAAAAGAATAAAGGTGCATGGAGTCCTTCTCACACTTCAGACTTTTCTGAGTTCTGCCAAAGCGAGAGAGAACTCTCTGCTTCTAAAGGGACACATCTGATTGGATTAGGTCCACTAAGATAATCTTCCTCTGTAGGTCAACTCTGTTATGTAAAAGAACACAGTCACCAGAGTGCTATCTTATCACAGTCACAGGTCCTGGGGACTAGAGCCTGGAACCTTGGGGAGGAGGAAGGCATTTTTAGAACATTCCCTAGTACAGTAGCATAGTTTGGGAATAATAGAATGAAAAAGAGATAACCTGAGTTCTCTTTGGAGCTCATAAAATACAGTGTTATGAATATATATTTCTGTATAACAAATTGACCCAAATTTAGGGGCTTAAAATACCAATTATTATATTATGCTCCCGATCTGTGGGTCAGGAATTCATGCTGGAAGTTGCTGGGCAATTATGTTCTATGTGGAGTTGATTGCAATCACTTGTTGGTGTTTAGCTGGCAGTGAAGCTGGCCTGGAAGTCCCCAGAGGGCTTCCCTCACATGTCTGAAGCAGAGACGGCCAGAAGGCCGGCCTCAGCTGGGCAGTTCTTCCTTTCCAAGATCTCTCTGTGTAGTCCTACAGCAGAGTGGCCAGATTGCTTAAAATGGATCTCAGAGGTACAAAAGGGAGTTTTCCAAGAGATAGGAGGTGAAAGCTGCCAGTCTCTTCAGGCCTATACCTATAAACTGTGTGAATCACTTATTACATTGGTCAAAGCCATGGTAGGATCTTCCCAGATTCAAGGGGAGAGTACATAAACCTGCTGTCTTTATGGGAGGAATAGCAAAGGATTTGTGGCTACCTGATACATAGAGTAGGTTTTTCATTTGTTCATTTTTTCCAGTGTAAAACATTAATTTTTTTGCAAGCACTTTATTTTTTGAAAACAAATTTTATTGTGTTTATTTGAGGTTTACAATATGCTGTTATGAGATACATATGGACAGCAAAATCGTTACTATAGTGAAGCAGGATAGCATAGCTATCATCTCACCTAGTTTTTGTTAGAAGAGCAGCTAAAATCTATTTAACAACAATCCCCAATGCTGTATTAATTCTGTAAATGTGTTCATCCTACTTATTTGCTATTTTGTATCCTTTGACCTATATTTCTCCATTTCCTCTCCCCCTACAATCACAGTAACCACTATTTCCATTATCTATTTCTCTACCTTTGTGTATTTGAGCTCTTTTTTTCTTTTCCTTGTGCATTTAAGTGAAATCATGCAATATTTTTATTTCTGTGTCTGGATTATTTCACTTAGAATAACGTTGTGTAGATCTATCTATGTTGTAACAAACAGTAGGATATTATTCTTTTGAAGCTGAATAATATTATATCATATACATATAGTCAGCCTTCCATACCTATGGATTCCACATCCATGAACGCAACCAACTATGGATAAAAAATTTTTGATAAAATAACAATGCAATAATAAAAACAATACAAATTTTAAAAATATAGCATTATAACCATGTCATGGTATTTACATTGCATTAGGTAATATAGGTAATCTATAAATGTTTTAAAGTATACAGGAAGACATGGGTAGGTTATGTGTTTAGGTTATGCAGATACTATCCCATAAAAGAGTCTTGGACATCATCGGATTTTGGTATTTTGGGGGAGTTGAGGAGCCAGTTCCCAGTAGATACGGAGAAACAACTGCATATCACATTTTCTTTATACATTTATTTGTTGATAGTTATTTAGGTTCTTCCCTTATCTTGGCTATTGTGAATAATATTGCAGTTAATATGGGAGTGCAGATATCTTTATCTGTGCTGATTTCATCTCCTTTGGGAATATACCCAGAAGAGGGATTTCTGTGTTGTATGGTAGTTCTATTTTTAATTTCTTTAGGAACCTCTATATTATTTTCATAATGGCTGTACCAATCTACATTCCCACCAACAGTATACAAAGGTTTCCTTTTCTTCACACCCTCACCAACATTTGCTATCTCTTGTCTTTTTTATAATAGCCATCCTTATGGGAGCAAGGCGATATCATATAGTGGTTTTAATTTACACTTCTCTGATTATTAGTGCTGTTGAGTACCTTTTCATATTCCTGTTAGCCATTTTTATGTCTTCATTGGAGAAATGTCTGTTCAGGTCCTTTCTTCATTTTTTAAATTGGGTTATTTGTTTTTCTGCTATTGAGTTGTAAGAGTTCTTTATAAATTTTGATTATTAATCTCTTATCAAGTATGTGGTTTGCAAATACATTTTCCCAGTCTGTAGATTGCTTTTTCAGATTGTTAAATATTTCCTTTGCTGTGAAGAAGCTTTTTAGTTTACTATAGACTCATTTATATTTGTTTTTGTAGCCTGAGCTTTTGGTATGATATCAAAAGAGGAACTTTCTACCTATGTTCTCTTCTAGTTTTTTGGGTTTCAGGTCTTCCAATGAGACCTTTTATCCATTCTGAATTGATTTTTGTGTATGGTGTAAGATAAGGGTTCAATTTCATTATTCTGCATGTGGAAATCTGGTTTTCCCAGCACCATTTATTGAAGAGACTATCCTTTTCCCATAGTATCCTCTTGGTGCCCTTGTTGAAAATTAGTTCACCAGTTATGATTGGATTTATTTCTGGGCTCTCTATTCTGTTCCATTGGTCTATGCTTCTATTTTTTATGCCAGTTCTATATTGTTTTGATTACTATAATTTTGTAGTATAATTTTAAATCAGGAAGCATGATGCCTCCTACTTTGTTCTTCTTTCTCAGTATTGCTTTGGCTATGTGAGTTTTGATTTTTTTGGGATTGCTTTTTCTATTTCTGTGAAGATTGACGTCGACATTTTTATAGGGATTATGTTAAATCATTATATTGCTTTGAATAGTGTGAATATGTTGATAATATTAATGCTCCCCATCCATGAACACAGTATCTTTTCATTTATTTGCATCTTCTTTAATTTCTTTAATGTTTTACAGTTTTCAGTGTACAAATCTTTAACTTCCTTGGTCAAATTTATTCCTAAGTTTTTTTTTTTTTGTAAATGAGATACTTTTTACATTTCTTTTTCAACTAAGTTATTTGTGTGTAGAAGTGCTACTCATTTTTGTATGTTGATTTTGTGTAATTCAACTTTACTTAATTGATTGATTAGTTCTAATAGATTTTTGTGGGGGAATCTTTGGGGTTTTCTGCATATAGAATTATGACACTTGCAAATAGAGTTTATTCTACTTCTTCCTTTCTGATTTGGATGCTTTTTTATTTCTTTTTCTTGTCTGGTTGCTCTTGCTAGTACTTCCAGTACTGTATTGACTAGAAGTGGTAAGAGTGGACATTCTTGCCTTGAATCGAATGTTAGTGGAAAAGCTTTCAGCTGTTTCCTGTTGATTAGGATGTTAGTTGTGGGTTTTTCATAAACGCCCTTTATTATATTGAGAAGCTTTTACTCTATAGCTAAGTTTATGAGTTTTAATAAGAAAAGATTTTTAACTTTGTCAAATACTTTTTTCTGCATCAATTGCGGTAATCTTATGATTTTAATCTTATGATTTTAAACTTTTATTCTGTTAATGTGATATATGACACTTATTGATTTGTATATATTATACCAGCCTTGCGCTCCTGGGATAAATTCCACTTGGTTTAGATGTGTTGTTACATTCAGCTTGCTAATATTTTATTGAGGATTTTTGCATCAATGTTCATTAAAGACATTGATCTGCAGTTTTCTTTTTTTTTGCAGTGTCTTTGTCTGACTTAGGTATCAAGGTGATGCTGGCCTCATAACATGTGTTTGGAAGTATTCTAGCTCTAGTTTTTGGAAGAGTTTAAGAAGTATTGGTAACAAATATTTTTTGAATATTTGGTAGAATTGAGCCATGAAGTCATCTGGTTCTGGGCTTTTCCTTGGTGGAAGGTTTTTAAATGCTACTTCACTTCAATCTCTCTGTTAAAGGTCTGTTCAGGTTTTCTTTTTCTTCCTGATTCAACCTTCATAGGTTGCATTTTCCAGGAATTTATCCATTTCCTCCAGGTTATCCAATTTGTTGGCATATAATTGTTCATAATAGTCCCTTATGTTCCTTTTTATTTCTGAGACATCTGTTGTAGTGTCTCCACTTTCATTTCTGATTTTATTTATTTGAGTTTCCTCTTTTTTTTTTAGTCTAGCTAGAGGTTTGCTGATTTTGCTTAGTTTTTCAATGAACCAACTCTTGGGTTTATTGATTTTTTTCCATGACTTTTGTGTTCTCTATTTGATTTATTTCTGTTCTGATTGTCATTATTTCCTTCCTTCTGCTAAATTACAGTTTAGTTTCCTCTTCTTTTACTAACTCCTTACTTTATTTGGGATCTTTCTTCTTGTTTATTATTTATTGCTATAAACTTCCCTCTGATAACTTCTTTTGATGCATCCTATATGTTTTCGTATGTCATGTTTCTACTGTTATTTGTCTCAAGATATTTTTCAGTTTCCCTTTTGATTTCTTCATTGACCCATTGATTGTTGAGGAGCATGTTCTTTTATTTCCACATACTAGGGAATATGTCAAGATTTCTCTTGTTACTGATTCTAGTTTCATACCATTGTGGTTGGAAATACTACTAGATATAATTGTAATATTATTGAATTTGCTAAAACTTGTTTTGAGGCCTAACATATGATCTATCCTGGAGAACATACCATGTGCTCTAGAAATGAATGTATAGTCTGCTGATGTTGAATGAAATGTTTTGTATATGTCTGTTAGGTCCATTTGGTCTAAAGTGCAGTTTGTTTTCAGTATATTTTGGTTATTTTTCTGTCTACTTGATCTGTTCATTGTTGAAAGCAGGGTATTGATGTCCTCTACTATTATTACATAGATATTTATTTATTCCTTCAGGTTCATTAATATTTACTTTATATATTTAAGTGCTCCAATGTTGGGTCCATATATATATTTATATTTGCTATGTCCTTTTGATGAACTGATGCTTTTATTGTTATACAATGATCATCTTTTTTTCTTGAAATACTTTTTTACTTGAAGTCTATTTTATCTAATGTAAGCATAGCAACCTCTGTTATCTTTTGACTACTCTTTGCAAGAAATGTCTTCTTACATCCCTTCACTTTCAGCTGTGTGTCCTTTAAGCTAAAATGGGTCTCTTATAGGTAGCCCATAGTTGAATCTTTTCTTTCGTCAATCTATTCAGCCACTCTGTCTTTTGATTGGATATTTACAGTCCATGTCATTATTGATAGGGAAGAATTTACTCCTGATATTTGTTCATTATTTCCTGGTGGTTTAATAGATCCTTTTTTTTCCTTTCTTCCTTGTTTACCTTTGTGGTGTGGTGATTTTCTGTAGTGCTAATCTTTGATTTCTTTCTCTTTCTCATTTATGTATCTCTGTAGTATTTTCTTTTTTCTTTGTAGTTACTATGAGGCTTACATCAAATATTTTATAGTTATAATAGACCATTTTAAGCTGATAACTTAAATTTGGTGGCATATACCTTTTACCTTTACCTTCCCCCCAATTATTTATATTTGATTTATTTCTTGATTTATATTTTATTTATTTGTTGCCACAATTTATATGTTTTATACTGTGCATTCCTTAAGAAGTTACTGTGGCTACAGTCATTTTTGGTCATTTTAACTTTTAACTTTCATACTAGAGATTTGATAGATTTATATATCACTATTACAGTCATGGGATAGTCTGAATTTAATTATGAATTTACCTCTACCAGTGTGTTTTATGCTTTCATATATTTTCTTGGTAGTAATTATCATCCTTTTACTTTTAGTTGAAGTACTCCCCATTTTTTTTAAAAGATGGGAATGTTACTCTGTTGCCCTGGCTGAAGTGCAGTGGCATGATCATAACTCACTGTAGCCTCAAACTCCTGGGTTCCAGTGATCCTCCTACCTCAGCCTCCCAAGTAGGTAGGATGACAGGCACATACCACCATGCTTGGCTAATTGTAATTTTTTTATGATTATTTTAAAAACTTTTGTAGAGATGGGGTCTCACTATGTTGGCAAGGCTGCTCTTAAACTTGGTCTCAAGTGATCCTCCCCTCTCAGCCTCCACAGTCTTTGAGATTACAGATGTGAGGCACCATACCTGGCTCTAAACATTTTTTCTAAGGCTGATCTAGTGGCGATGAATTTTCTCAGCTTTTCTTTGTCTGGGAAATCCTTTATTTCCTTTTCATTACTTTGCTAGGTGTAATATTCTTGATTGAAAAAATTTTTATTTTTTTCTTTCAGTGTTTGAACTGTATCATCCTATTATTTCCTGGCCTTTTAAAATCATTTCTATGATGTCATTGATATTTTTATTATAATGTGCCTTGTGGAGGACTTCTTTGGGTTGAACCTTTTGGGAACCTGTGAGCTTCATGAATCTGGATGTTCATATCTCTTCCGAGACTTGGGAAATGTTTAACAATTATATCGTTAAATAAGCTCTCTATGCCTTTCTTCATCTCTTATTCCTCTTATACTCTCATCATGTAAGTATGTGCTTGCTTACTGGTGTCCCATAGTCCCACACACTTTATTCACTCTTTTTAATTTATTCAATTTTTAAATTCCCCCTTTACTGGGTTATTTTAAAAGACTTCTCTTCAAGTCCAGAATTTCTTTCTTTTACTTGATGTAGTCAGCTATTGAATATCTTAATTGTGTTTTTTAATTCATTCATCGAATTATTCAGCTTTAAGATTTCTCTTTGGTTCTTTTTAATGATATCTTTTTGTTGAATTTCTCTCAGATCATGAAGTTTTATTAATTTTATTGAATTATCTGTTGACATTCCCTTGTATCTCAATGAGTTTTGCTTTTAAAGATCGTTGTCTTGAATTCCTTTTTAGGCAATTCACAATTTCCATTTTGGAGGACTTGTTACTGGATAATTATTTTGTTCTTTTGATTGTGTCATGCTTCCTTGTTTTTTCATGTTCCTTGTGTCCTCATGTTTATATCTGTGCATTTAGTGGACAATCACCATTTATAATTTTATAGAGTAGCTCTCATAGAAAAAGACATTCCCCTGCAGGTGAATCCTATAGTGTCAGTTGGGTAGGGTGCATTAATTCTGGTTCTGGGTGGGTGCACTGGTTGTAGCCATCATGCAACTTCTTCAGTTGTGATCAATGTCAGAAATTTCTGTGGATACCTTAATAGCCTAATCTACAAGACTTTGTGGCAGTGGTGGTGATAAGGTAAATTGTTAAGGTTATTGGCAACAAGGGCTTCAGGGATTCTGTTGTTCTCTTTTTTTCCCACAGTGCGAAGACTTAGCTGAATTGAATTCCTTTTGGACTTGGGTATAATATAGGTAACAGGCAGCCACGGTGGCGCTGTTTTCAAGGACACAGGTGCTTAGAGTGGCAATGGAACTGGGGTCCTATGATAAGTGTCTTGTTGAATACTGTGGCCCACGTGACATGGGTGCAGGTTTACTTTCTTAGCTTTCGCACCAAGCAGAGGATTGCGATTCCAAGGCACTTCAGTAGCTCAGGCCCAGATGGCAGGGATGTAACAGTGACTCTGATCCTGCATATTGGGACACAGCACTGGTATGCTGTAGAGCGGAAGGGGTGTTCCAGAGGCTCAGGCTCTGGGGAGCAGAATACAACTGCAATTTGGGTTGGAGAGCCAACAGGGCACAAAGACAACTTGGGCATCGGGAGAGAGGGTACTGCTTAGTGGTGACTCTGGACCCTGGAATGATGGGACATAGCAGCTACCCAAATCAGTGAGGCTGGGTGCTGTAAAAGCAAGAACCAAGAATGGCAGGGCATGGCTATGGCTTGGGCTCTAGGGTTCAAATAGCAGTGCAATATTGGCTTTACTACGCATTGGACGTAGGGCCCCTCAGTCGTGCATACTCCAGAGGGCTGGTCCAGATCCAGAGAAGTGGGGCGCTGCAGCAGTTTGACATAGTGGACAAGGTGATACAGATCAGCCATGGCTGTGCTTCCCTGGGGGTCAGGTACCATGTGGACTCAAGCACCAGGGTTGTGGCTGTTCCCTGGGCCAAAGCTCCATTTACCTGAGACTAGTTGGTTCAGGGTCTAAGTGTGCAAGGCTGCTTTGCCAGCTTGGGCGTGGCTTTTCTGCTGGGCTGGAGCACCTGGTCTCCAAGGGATAGAACACCACCAGGGCTTAGACACTGGGGTCATGGCTGCTTCCATGTGTCAAAGCTTCAGTTTCCTGGGGTCAAGGTACAGGTTGATTCAGGCATCCAGAAAGTGAGGCCTTTCTCCTGACTTGGGTGTGGCTTCTCTCCTGGGCCAGAGTACCTGGTCGTGGAGGGGCAGGGTGCCAAACTGCAGCTGTTCCCTGGCCAAAGCTTCATTTCCCTGGGGTTGGGGCAACAGACTGGTTTAGGCACTGAGGGGACACAGCTGCCTTACCTTCCCAGACATAGTTTCTCCACTGGGGCATACTGCCTATTCCTCATGGGGCAGGGCACTGCCTGGGCTTGGGTGCCAGGGTCACAGCTGCTCCACTGAGCCTAGGCTGTGACCCTGGCATCTGAGCCCATGCAGTGCCCTGGGCTCGGGTGCCAGGAGCAGGGCACAGCAACAAATGAAATGGGGGAGATGGAGTGCCTCCCAGGCCGCTTGTTCCCCATGGGTAAGGAACTGCAGCAGCTTGGCTGGGGAATGGAGCACTGCTGTGTATGATCATAGTGCAATGATGTCAGTGCCTCAGGGATGGAGAAGTGCAGTGGCTACTGGCCACTAGAGAAAAACACACTCTAGCAGGGGCTCTGGTTTCAAAATGTCACAGTGCAGTAGCATGTCGAATAAAAGGGTTGGGGGTGGGATACAACATAGGCTTATTTTCTGGAGTAGTACAGCTGTGCAAACTCCAGGCAGTTCCCTAAACTGGGCTCAGGGCCCATGAAAACTTTTCCCTGCAGGGAGAGGGCTCACCTGGTTCTGAGCTAATCCAGACTGGGGAGAGGAGGTAGCAGAGACAAGATGTTTTGTTTCCTTCTCTATAGAGTCATCCTGCTTTTCTGTGCCTCACAGGGTTTTCACCACCCCCTTACTGTACTTCAGTGCTGTCCATTAGTCACTATGGTCAAAATTTAGTTGTTTGCTCATTGTTTTGGTCCTTTTATGTGTTGGGGAACAAGTGTTAGCCACCTCTAGTCAGTCATCTTGCTGACCACAAGCCTGTGATACATTTTATTGCAAAGGGGAATGTACTCTTCAGAGATGTTGTGAGGAAATATTTTGTAATGCAAGATTGTCCTTTAAAATCTAGTCAATCAAGATTGTTGTTTAGTGGATTTATCTTAAGGTTTCAGCCCCTGTCTAGGTGCATATTTTGTTATTGTGTGTTGTCATTGTTCTTGTGATTGTTTTTTTGATCTTCTTGAAAGCTGGTTTAAGTGGGGGCAAATGTCCCATAAAATACTATTATTCTATTATTTGGAGAAGTATATAGATAGTGTGGGTACTGAACAAGGGAAGGGAAGGGATCCTACCAGTTGGCGGGTATTCCAGTTATGATATAATCCCCAATGTGCATTCTAGGACTGGGGAAGTACCACAGGAAGTATCCACTGGACCCACTGTGAGATGGACCTCAGCTAAAACTGCATTCATCACCTGACTTCTGTAAACTCTTATTCTGACTGATAGACCACAGTGATATTTTGCATCTCCTGGAATTAATGTCAGTTTAGAGCCAGTGTGCAAAAGTCTTTGGAAAGCATTATTATTTCCTTTTCTCACTCAGTGCAGTCACCCAGGTAAGATGTTATAGGCCTCTTTGGAGAGGGCTGGGAGGAAGATAAACGGTATAAATTTTGGGAAGTGTGCAGCTCCTTCCTCAAGGGGAAGATTCTGGTTCTGGGCTTCCAGGTACTACTTGTGTGACCTCAAGCAGGTTACTTAATGTCCCTGGACTCTATTTCTCATTTGCCACAGGGACCAGGCCTTGCCTAAGTGTTATTTAGCTTTAAGGTTCTGGAATTGTCACTGTAAACTCACAGGCAGCTCCCCCCAGGAGAGGTTGCTACTTTGATAGCCCCTGACTACTGATTTTGGTGTGCATGCCTATGTGGAGTGGAGGGCAGGGGGTACAATTTGAGCAACCAAGACTTAATCTGAGTGTATATTAAATTGTCCTATAAATAAGAGGCACAAGCCCACATGTGAAGTCAGGCTAGCTCAGGGCATCTGGCTGTCAATCACAAGTGCTTAAAAGTGTCCTTCTAACTATGTAGCAATGAAGCTTTTAGCTGAGAGTATCTTTGGAACATTTTTTCTATTTATGGGCAGAAAAAAAAAAGGTAGTGAGGTCCAAAATGATGGCAACCGAGGGTGTACAGTCTAGGTGAGGAGCAGGGAGATGTGTGGCAGTGGCTGAGCTTCGCTGCGAGCGCTGTCCTGGGTTTATTTAAGACAACACTAGTAGGAATCTCTCCATTTTCATCCATGCTTGTCATTCTGCATTTGTAGCAAGTAGGGCAATTGACTCACTTGGCTGACGCAAGGCAAGAAAATAAGCATCTCCAGTTCCTTTCTGTTGTTTTTGGTTTTTTCTTTTTCTTTTTTTCCCCCTGTGGCTCAGAAGTAGCTTCCTGTTTGGAATAGAATCTGTAAGCTCAGGGGATTTAGTCAAAAATAGACATAAGTCTTATAATTTCTATGGATAGCTCTTTTTAATCCTCTGTCAGAGCCATCACCCAATTCTCCTGCCTACCTCCACCCTCCACGTCCTGCCAACAAACTCACGCATGGGTGAGTTTTAGTCCCAGTGATGTGACAAGTCACTAGTGACCATCAGGAAGTTACTTCTCTTCTCTGAGCCTCAGTTTTTTTGTATCTTTAAAATGAAATTTTAATGTTATGAATGAAATGATACTCTCTCAAGCCAGCCTGGGACACAGATAAATTGTGAGGATCAAAATTAGAGAACAAACAGAAGAGCTTTAGAAAGTTTGAAAGTGATATGAAAATGTCATGTTTTTCTGCCTTATTAATATCATTCTGATTGTTTTAAAGGACAGTCTTTTCAGTAAATGTTTTACTAAAGTATTACGTACATACAGAAAGTGGAAACAACATAAATGTACAGGAAGATGAATCTTTACAAAGTGAATTCACACATATGACCAGCACCAGATCAAAAACTAAGGCATTCTCTGCACTGTACAGCCCCCCTGTGTCTTCTTCTAAGCCTTATCAACCTTCTCCCCAAGGGAATTATTTTTTCCACTGCTTCATCCAGTGTAGGTCAGTTTTGCTTTATATATGAAATGAACTCTTTGTGTCTGGTTTCTTTCACCTTTTCCTCTTTCTATGAGATATTCCTCCATTTTGTTTTATGTAGTTGTGGCTCATTCATTCTCAAAAATATGTTATTGTGTGTGTAGAATTCTTTTCTACTGCTCAGGGTCATTTGACTAGTTTGGCATTATTCCAAATAGTACTGTAATCTTACACATGTCTTTATATATGCTTTTTGGTTGAGCGCATATTAGGCATGGAATTGCTGGGATGTACTGTATTCCTATGTTCAACTTAGTGGATACTTTAATGCATACTTCCAGTTTTCTGCATTTGTTGAAGCGAGTTTTGTTCCTAGCAGTAGCCTAGGAGAGTTTCAATTGTTCCACAACCTTGATGACTTAGTGCTTACCTTCTTTTTAATTTTATATTCTAATTTTATTTTGCCATCCTGCTGAGTAATATATCATTGCTAGTTTAATTTGCATTTTTCTGATAGTGAATGAAGTGGAGATTCATTGCATATTGACCTTTTGAATATTCTTTTTGATGAAGTGCCTGTCCATATCATTTGCCTATTTTCCCTTTTGGTTATCTGAATTTTCCTCACTGATTTGTAGTTGTTTATGTATTATCTTAGTCTGTTCAGGCTGCTATAATGAAATACCAAAGACTGGGTAGCATATAAGTGGCATAAATTTATTTCTCACAGCTCTGAAGGTTGGGAAGTCCGAGATCAAGGCACTGGTAGATTTGCTGTCTGGTAAGGGCTTTTGGGTTCACCTTCTACCTTTGTCTTCACTTGTTGGAAGAGACAAGGAGTCTCTCTTGTGTCTCATTTATGAGAACACTAATTCCACTCATCAGAGCTCCACTTTCATGACCTAATTAGCTCCCAAAGGCACCACCTTCTGGTATCATTACCTTGGAAATTGAAATTTCAACATACAAATTTGGGGGAGGGGGTACGCAAACTTTCAAACCTTAGCATGTCTTATACATACAATCTCTTGTTGGCTAGAGGTATTGCAAATATATTCTGTCATTGAAAATTGTCTTTTCATTCTATGGTATCTTTTGATGAATCTGTTTTAATTTTTGTATGGTCCTGTTACTCAATTATCTTCTTTTGTGGTGAGCACTTTTAAGAAATCTTTGCCTACTGTCATAAAGATGCTTCCCTATATTTTCTCCTAAAAGTTGTTTTGTTGCTGTTGTTGTTTTTCTTTTTTCATTTAGATCTGCAAACCATCTGTTTTGATTTAGGAGTACAGAGGAAGTTAAGTGTCAAGATTTATGTTGTTTAATATGGATATTCAACGGATCCAGCAGCATTTGTTGAATTCTTTCCCACTCTGAGTTTTTAAATCTATAATTATTGATTTCAAAGGGATCATTTACTATGTGAGCTCAAGAGAAACATAGTTTGTTTGCATGAGAGACAGTGTGTACCTACTATATGTTAGAAACTTAATGCACATCATCTTATCTGAGCCTCGGAACAACCTTGCAAGCATTGTATTATTATTCCATTCTGTAGTTGAGAAAACTGAAGCTTAGAAAGGACAAGCAATTAACTCAAGGTTAAATAATGAGTAGCAGAGCTATGACTCAATATTCTTTTTTTTATTATTATTTTTGGATTCCAAAGCTCATGTTAGCTCTTTCTTCTTCAAGTATCTTGGTGACAGCATTCATTAGAACTGTGGAGACTGAATAACCAATGAGTTGAAGATATTAGGCTATAATCAACTCAGCTGTTTTAGTAACCAAGAGGAATAATTTTACTGAAGGCATTTATAAAGCATAGTTATTCCTTGCCCTCAGTAACAATCATGGTTAGTAATGGTCAGTCATTACTTCTTTTCACTGGAAGTCTCTCTAGATCTTTGCATATTCCATCCTAGCTCTTAAGACAAAGTGAAAAGTAGATATTACCTTCTCCATTCGACAGATAAGAATACTGAAAGTCAAAGAGGCCAGGTGACTTATTTAATAAGCAAGGCCAAATATCCAAATATACAAATAGCAAGGTCAAATAGGGGTAGAGAAGGGCCCAGCACTTCTTTAATTACTTCCTCACCTATGATCACCCCTTCCCACTGCCAAGATCATAGATCTAGATGACCATTATTGTACTTCAGGGTTAAGGCCCATTAGACCCTGGGTAGCCCCCTCTTATTTCATAGCTTTTTGGTTGGAGTCTGTTATTATCCAGTCTAACTACTGCTCAAGAAGAATAAACCACTCTTGTAGCCCTCCACCAGGGAGTCTCCTGATGTTTTTAGCCTTTCTGTCACCAGTGAGAGGCTCCGGGCGCCTTCCTTCACTTGTCTTCCACACATTCATGCCCCAAAGCAAAATGCTGAATTTGAATATGCAGCTAATGTTGCCTGTCACCTCCTTCCCAGACACAGAACTGTGTAATTGCAAAAATTGTTTCATAATCCTCCTCAATTAAACTCCTGACAACCTAATTTTAAAGACCCTATTGGATTTTTTACATTGATGCTCTTCCCCTTCTTCCTTCTTCCCTCTTCCTCTGCCCTCTCTAGTAAGACCTATATTACCTTCACTCCACAATTGAAAATTAGAAAATAGCTTCAGCATGACAAGGGAACATAACATTTTCTTTTGGTATTTCTTCCTTATTATTATGAGCTACTCAAGGAGGCTGTGACACCATGTGAAGAACTGAGAGAAGGAAAAACACGTTATTAAAGCAATGTTAGAAACTCAAAGAGGGTAATGATTAAAAGCTAAATATTTATCAGGGAAAAATAGTGAACAGAGTGAGTCTGATGGCCAGTTATAATTCATACTAGCACATCCATAGCATTTCTGAGACTCCTTTCAGTGGAATCTCAAGCATTCTGACACCATTGACTTGATGTATTCATCTCTTATAAATACCATTTCTTTAACACACACACACACACACACACAGTCACACACAGCACAACTAAAGAACAGTGCATCATCAGAAACGTAAAAAAAAAAAGCTGTTTGTCTTCTCACTTTAGTCTGTGGTCTGTGGAAGATATGTTTTGTAGAGTCACAGAATTACTCAGACACCCATTACAATGTCAAAGAAATGCCAAGGAGAAAGCAAAAGGCATAAATAAAAGAATAATGCAGAACTCCAATTTCATTTTTTTCATTTCCTCTGTACTTTTAAATACACGCTCCTGGTAGGCAAATGGGAGTTATGGATTATAGCTTTCTATTTTAACCTAGATCTGTTTTTCTTCCTCTCTCCTTGGCACTCAATTTGTATGATCTCCCCTAAAATGCCACTGGCCCCACACTGTATTCCCATCTTAGGCAAAACCTCCAATTAAAATCAGCAGGGAGTTTGCTTGAATTAGGAACCCCAGCCTGGGCTCCCCAGCCAGGGGGTTCTGAAAGGGAGATGTGTACCTTTGAAAGCACTGATGGGAAGCCCTGGGTGGTGGAGGCTGTCCTCGAAATGACGAGCGACTCCATGCTGTGTCACCAGGAGACCTGTCAGGTTGCCAGAAATTCCTGGCTGAGGCAAAGACAGAGCCTGCAGGGGGGCAGCTGAGGTGTTTCCATGGTCCAGAGCCTCTTTCTCCTCCAGTCGGGGGTTTAGAGGGCAGGGAATAGAGAGCATGGGCATTGAGGAAGTATTGGGTTTGGATCCAGGAATCCTGAACTTTGCTCTGCTACTCCCATGCTGTGTGACCAAGGTGAGTCACAGTCTCTCTGTGGCCTTCAATGCCCTGATTAGTGGGATAAAAATCACAAGGGAATCCTATCTCATGGGGCTGATGTGAGAATAAAGGGGTAACTGCCACAATGTAGAAAACACTTAAGAAACACTGATTTTTTTCGACCTCAGCAACCAAGTCTCTGAGTTCAGGCCTGAACATGAGAAAGGCGAACATTTCCAAGGTTTCTTCTTGAAGGCCCTGCTTCTAATGGTCAAAACTGCTTTATTCAGAGCCAGTGTGGGTACTTATCAATCAGGCTCCAAGGTTTTCTTGTTTAGAAATGAAAATTCAGCTTCCTTCTTTCTCCCACTTCCTCCTTCCTTCTCTCCTCTCCTCCTTCCTTCTCTCCTCTCCTTCCTACTTCCTCCTTCCTTCAGTCCCCTATCAGAATGAATTGAAATCCCATCCAACAGAAAGATGCTGATTTGGATGTATTGCATCTCAGCTTTGGCTGCAGATGGAAGATGCTTTGGATCCTTAGGGACAGAGAAAAGCACTTTAAAACCCGCTTCTCCCTGCTTCACACTGACTGGCTTTCAGTGGGGCTGTGTCAGCCTTTGTGAGACCCTCCCCTCTGGAGCAGCCTATTAAACTGCTTCTCTGTTGCCAGGGTTGAGGCAGGCTGTCGTCAACTAGCCTGGGAAATGTTATTTGTAGATCTCAGTCCCTCCTATCCCTGATCCCCAGCATCTCCCTATGCATTTGTCGGGAGCCCCAATTATCTGTGAGTGGAGGAGAGGGACCCTGGCAGATCCAGAGGAAGCAAGAAATGTGATAATAGGCCCTTCACAGGCGCAAACTTTCAGTATTTTTCCATTATTTCAATATATTTCTCTTTTTGTGTCTTGCTTTTTTCTTATTGCTCACCTTATCATTATAATTTTACATTATGATACCTAGAAGAAAGTGCACTGATGCCGGAGGTAGAGAGTTTGGTATTTGAATGTGGGGAATACCTTTGTGATCTCAGACAAGTTATCTCACTTCTCAAGGACTCATTTTTCTTTGTCTGTAATATGGAGGTGGTTTCGTGTGCTATTCAGGGAGACAGTATGAAGAGCCTCCAGCACTATGCCTGGTATACAGTGAGAACTCAATAGTTGTAAGTCACAGATGCTCTCAGCTGGTTTAGGGCACTGCCTGCAATTGAACCTTGCAGAGTTTATGACTATCCATGATAACTACGCAGAGAACTGGCTGGAGATGGAGAAGGTATAGGGGATTGATTTGATTGAGGCTTTTTCCTCATTATTGCAATTTGCTTGTATTCAAAAGAAACATACACACATACAGACACACACACACACAATGAAATGAGCTTTTTTTGGTTCTAATCTCAAAATGAAATATTGAAAAGCAAAAGAAAGTTTGTTGACCTTGGGGATCAGGACTCACTGGTAACATTGCTTTACCTCTCTGTCCCCACTGTCTCTGCAATTGGCCTCTCTAGAAAAGGAAGAGAATGGACAACTAACCCACCCTCAAGTGGCCCATACAATAGTTGAATTGAGACCCCCAGCCTGGGCTCTTCCCCAAATCTGTGAGTTAACACAGATGATGCCTTGGCTGCATCTCTTTGTTTCTATCCGACCCACTCTAATTTCATTCCATCTCATCCTCCCTGTCCGGTGTCTCCTCCATAGCCTCTGTCTGCTCATTTGCTCCACATTTCCCCACCATCTCCAACACCAAGTCCTTTTCTCCACTTATCACCCTTCCCCACTCTCCACCTTTCCCCTCTGTTTTCTTTCCTCTTTCCCTCAGCCTCGTGCTCCCTGCTCCCCGTGAACACCACCTGCTTTCTAAGTCCTCTTGCTGTATCATTAATGCCTTCTTTGATACAGTCCACAACTTCATGATTATTCTGAGGTCAGGAGATGCAGGTGCCACGCAGCTCGCAAATGTATCTCAGAGGCCCTCTGTCCCCAATTCCTCCTGCCTGACAGGGCTGGAATCCTAATTTGCCATTAGCCCCGTTGCTTATTGCAGCATCACCAGGAACTTTCATCTTTTTATTTCCCTCACCGAGGATTCTGAGAGTTCAGCCACAATGAAGCATTGATTCAAGGAGTGGGGGCTGCGGTCCTTACAAAGGGTCCCAATGATGAGACACGAGAAAGGGGGCGCTCTACGGGGTTATAGAATGCCTTGCAGATGGGAACAGAGGAACTCTAAATGGGGTACTGTCCTGTCACTTGGAGAGGGAGTGACAGGGGCAAGTGTGGGCCATGTGAAAGAGGCATTTTGAAATGACACTCTCGTCAGATGGAACCACGCAATCAGGGCCGTGTAGAGGGCCCCTGCAGCTCACAAAAATATCAGATGACTCATACCCAATATTCAGTCAATGTTCTGGTTTGGGAGGTGGGAGCCACAGAGCTCATTATTATTCCAGCTCCGTTTCCTGAAGGCTGGGCCTGCTGCTGTTCTCCAGGCTGTAATAGGATTGGTCTCACGAAGCAGAAACTGGGGAGGCCTGGAGCTGTGTGGGTGGATGGTACGGAAAACGAATACTGCAGTCCTGAGGGGAGACGGAGAAGTTTGTTTTTCCTTTTATAAATGAAAACTAACAAGAAAAATATGAATATTCTTTATGCATTCATTCATCAAACATTGATTCACTCAGCAAGTATTTGTAGAGCAAGGCTCTGGGCTAGGTGCTCGGAGAAGGAGGGACCTCTCCTCTCCAGCCTAAGAGCCTGGAGGGGAAACTGACAAAGAAACGAGGGGTTTCAATACAGTGTTTTGGATACTGTCAGGGAGGTTTTATCGCCAGGACCGGGTGGTTCTGTGGATTTGAAAAGGAGAGGATTTCAAGGAGCCCACTAATTATTCCGCCATTTTCTCCCAACCGATAAGCAACTCATTGAAAGCAAAGCATGCTGGGAAGCCATTTCAACAGTATCCATTTTCAAATGGATATAACAAAATGGTTTTCCTCAAACTCCAGAGCGATAGTGAAATCCCTGAGAGTGTCTCAATACCTTCAAAGGAAGAGCTTATTCTCTGGGATAAGAGTACTTTTTATTATTACCTTTTCCATAATTGCTCTGTGCCAGGCTCTTTTAAGCACTTTAAATATATTATCTCACTGAATCCTCTCACCAGCTGACTAAGATGGGCTTTATTATCCTCATTTTAGATATTGATACTGAAGCTTAAAGAGATGAAGTGACTCGATCCTGGTTATAGAATGCAGCTTTGAACTCAGCTCTGCTTGGGCCAACAACCATACTTTTCAACATTAGACTCTACTGCCTAATTAGGCTCTTGGTGTTTGTGGTTTGGGGATTGTGGCTCATCAGTGGAAGTGATAGAATAGATGGATTGTTAACACTTCCTACCACAGAGAGTACAATGCAAATTAGCTTCTGTTTCTGCTTTTATAAAATGGAGATCAGGAATCACTGAGAGCATCATTATCATCATCATCATCATCATCATCACCATCACCATCTCCACAGCACACGACAGCCTTAAGAAGAGTGCTCTTGACTCTCACTTGACCGACAATGCAAACAGCCACAGTTGTGAGCCAGGAGACTACTCTCTGATTGGTTGACTCTGAGTCCATCCTTTCACCTCTGAGCTTCCATTGCCATGTCTATAAAATATTGCTGACAGTCCCTTTGCAGGAATAACAACTGCTAACTTTTATTGAGCTCTTAATAAATACCAAGTTTAGGGCTAAGCCTTCACATAAAAATTCATATAATCCTCACATAGCTCTATGTGGTAGGAATGATTAGGAAGGGGAAGAAAACTGCCCAGCATTACCTCAGCTTGCAGGTGGAGAAGTCAGGATTTTGAGCTGTGTCTGACTGACCTCAAGTCCCAAGGTATTTTTAGGGTGTTGCTGTGAGGCTCAAGTGAGAAAATGGGAGTGAATATACCCTGTGCAGGGTAAAAACTGCTAGACACACAAGGGATTATTGGTAGCATGGAAGACAGCCAAAGGGTGACTTGCACAGAAAAAAGGAAAGATGAGAGGCCTTTAAGCTGACTGCCTTGCATATTTGTTCCTCCTCTGATGCTGCTTCTTATCTGATGGAATATCTGTCTTCATTAGAACGTTTCAGTGGCTGAAATCAGGTTATAGACTTTGGTGTCATTTATAGTGTCGAGGGCCTGTGGGGAGGGGCCCAGAGGCTGCAATAGAAATGCAACTGAATGGAGAGTTTGGAGCTCTGGAAAAATGCGGGGAAATAACCCCTTTCTTTTCTTTTCTTTCTTTCTTTTCTTTTTTTTTTTAATTTATTATACTTTAAGTTCTGAGATACATGAGCAGAACATGCAGGTTTGTTACATAGGTATACCTGTGCCATGGTGGTTTACTGCACCCATCAGCCCGTCATCTACATTAGGTATTTCTCCTAATGCTACCCCTCCCCTATCTCCCCAACCCCCAACAGGCCCCAGTGTGTGATGTTCCCCTCCCCGTGTCCATGTGTTCTCATTGTTCAACTCCCACTTATTAGTGAGAACATGTGGTGTTTCGTTTTCTGTTCTTACATTAGTTTGCTGAGTATGATGGTTTCCAGCTTCATCGATGTCCATGCAAAGGACATGAACTCATCCATTTTTATGGGTGCATAGTATTCCATGGTGTATATGTGCCACATTTTCTTTATCCAGTCTATCATTGATGGGCATTTGGGTTGGTTCCAAGTCTTTGCTATTGTGAACAGTGCTGCAATAAACATACGTGTACATGTGTCTTTATAGTAGAATGATTTATAATCCTTTGGGTATATACCCAGTAATGGGATTGCTGAGTCAAATGGTATTTCTGGTTCTAGATCCTTGAGGAATTGTCACACTGTTTTCCACAATGGTTGAACTAACTTATACTCCCACCAACAGTGTAAAAGTGTTCCGGTTTCTCCACACCCTCTCCAGCATCTGTTGGAAATAACCCCTTTCCAATGTGTTCTGAAAAACCACCATGAGAATCATGTAAGACCATCAGTAGGGAAGCACTACATGATTTCTAGAGTATGATAAAATATAATTTGTTTTTGTTGAAGTTGTTAGATGTTATACACCCTCATGGGATGAATCTGTAATGGGGGTTGAAACATGTGGTTTAAGTTAAACAAAATAATCCCTAAGGTCTTTTTCATTGCTGATTGTTTACAATATGTTGTCATCCAGAAGGGGTATTTGAGTCTAGACACTTTCGTTTCCTGAATCACACTTCTTTGGGACTAGTGTATAATGGAATCACAGAGCTGGAAGGACCCCAAAGAACATTTACTCCACCCTGTTCACTTTGCAGATGAGGACATCGAACATTAGGAAGGTAAAGTACCAGGTCATGCAGCTGGTTTGTGGCCTTACCAGGAGCCACAATGTAGTTCTTAAGTTTATATTGGATGCCCTTACTATTGTCGCTGCTCCGTCCAATCCTTTCATCCTCTGGGCAGCTCCAGTTCGCATTATGAGTTGGATAACTGTAACTCACAAACCCACTCATGGTGGTTAACCTTCTCCATTTTTCCTCTATCTCCCAGGACAATTCAGCAGTGGCTTGCAAGGGTCCAGTCGCTCCTCTACTGTAACGAGAATGGGTTTTGGGGAACCTTCCTGGAGAGCCAGCGGAGCTGCGTGTGCCACGGCAGCACTACGCTGTGCCAGCGCCCCATCCCCTGCGTGATAGGCGGGAACAACAGCTGCGCCATGTGCAGCCTGGCCAACATCTCCCTCTGCGGCTCCTGCAACAAGGGCTACAAGCTGTACCGAGGCCGCTGTGAACCACAGAACGTGGACTCGGAGCGGAGCGAGCAGTTCATCAGCTTTGAGACCGACCTGGACTTCCAGGACCTGGAGCTGAAGTACCTGCTGCAGAAGATGGACTCACGCCTCTACGTCCACACCACCTTCATCAGCAACGAGATCCGCCTCGACACCTTCTTTGACCCTCGGTGGCGCAAGCGCATGTCCCTCACTCTCAAGAGCAACAAGAACCGCATGGACTTCATCCACATGGTGATCGGCATGTCCATGCGCATCTGCCAGATGCGCAACAGCAGCCTGGACCCCATGTTCTTTGTCTATGTCAACCCTTTTAGCGGGAGCCATTCGGAGGGCTGGAACATGCCCTTCGGGGAATTTGGCTACCCACGCTGGGAGAAGATCCGTCTCCAAAACAGCCAGTGCTACAACTGGACTCTTTTGCTGGGCAATAGGTGGAAAACATTTTTCGAGACGGTCCACATCTACCTACGTAGTCGGACTCGGCTACCTACCCTACTGCGAAATGAGACCGGCCAGGGCCCCGTGGACCTGTCCGATCCCTCCAAGAGGCAGTTCTACATCAAGATCTCGGATGTGCAGGTGTTCGGGTATAGCCTGAGGTTCAACGCTGACCTCCTGCGCAGCGCGGTGCAGCAGGTCAACCAGTCCTACACACAGGGCGGCCAGTTCTATTCCTCTTCGTCGGTGATGCTCCTCTTGTTGGATATTCGGGACCGAATTAATCGCCTGGCCCCTCCTGTGGCCCCGGGGAAACCCCAGCTGGACTTGTTCTCCTGTATGCTGAAACACCGCCTGAAACTGACCAACAGCGAGATCATCAGGGTGAACCACGCCTTGGACCTGTACAACACGGAGATCCTCAAACAGTCGGACCAGATGACAGCCAAACTCTGCTAACCCGGGACTCCTTGCCATCGACTTTCCCTGTTGTTGTGCACACACAACAGAACAAATGAAGCAAAACAAAACAAAAAAACCCACAAAAATTTGTAAAATGTAATTAATATTCAAAGAAAAGGAGGAAAATCTTCATTTGTTGGAAATGAAAACGTTCTAGCAACTGTATAAAACCGTTGGGCATGTTTGTTATTTCTATACTCTGTCATGAAGAAGGGTCTCAGCCCTTTGTGGAGCATTGAGGGAGTTGCTTCTTAGGCCTCAGGTGCTGTATTGAGGGGGGAGAAGGGAGAAAGCATATGCAATGAATTGTAAAGATCTCTGCTGTGCAGGTGCTAAGATTAAACACTAAAAAGAAAGAGAGATATATGTAATGTACAACTGACACTGCCATTTTTCCTTTTTGGAGGAAATGGACATAGATAAAGAAGATATTTCTTCGGTTAAGATTTCTTCCCTCTTTATGCTTAATTCCTTGTGTGTGTGTGTGTGTGTGTTTTCTCTTCTTTTTGACTCTTTCTCACACAGTGGTGGGGATACAGTGACAATGCTATCTTACCCATAGGGCATCTTTCATTCTGAATACACTAAAACTAATGGAAGCTGGCCAGTAGGTGGGATTAGGAGGGGGTACATTCACATAATCACAGGACAATAAGTAGTTTTGGGTATCAGCTCATCAAACTCCTTAGTTTGAGAAATAGGCTCAGAGAGGAACGACATGCCCATCATTACACCCAGAGTTACTGCCTGAATGAGGGCTTGAACCTCACTTTCTGACTCCCTTGGCAATGCACCTTCTTCCAAATTACACTGGCTGCTTTTGTATTTTCTCCTTCAACATAGTTGCCAAGGGATGAAGTGTTTTTTTTTCAGTCTGAGGTTGTTTAGAGAGAGAGAGAGTGTGTGTGTGTGTGTGTGTGTATGTGTTTGAAGAAATTTCTCCCCTCCTGCTTTCTAAAAAAAAAAAAAAAAAAAAAATTGTTAAGTTTCCCAGAAATTCTTTCTATATTAAAGGTAAAGTTTTAGTTTAAATAAAATCAGTGACCAAAAAACAGGGTAAGTTTTAGTATTGCGTTGGTTTGCCAGACAGACTTCCCTAAGAAATATATATATATATATATATCTGTCTTCTTTGATAACACACATGCACATCTACCACCTACACCTACTCCCCTTCCCCACACACAGAAATATAAACACTGCCACTTCCTTGGCATCTGTGAAATGGTGAGAGGCCTTATGAGGGTTAAATCAGGATGATAGACTAAGAAAGACAGCTTTAACTTGGGGGTTAAATCAGTGTGAAAGACTAACAAAGACAGCTCATTTGAAAGCAGTTCTGTAAAGGATTTGATCAGACATCACTTCTTAGTCTCCAGAAACTCTGAGTTCATCTTTTTGTTAAGGTGGTACTTGCAAGAGGTGCTTCCTGAGCACCTGGATTCTCATTTCTGCATTGGCAGAGAAATGCAGAATCACAAAATTTCAAGGTTGGAAGAGAAAATAGAACTACTGTGATCTAAACTTCTTCCAGTGCAAATCTCTTCATCATTGGGAAATCACCACTATTCACTGACTAGATCATACCAGGAACAGGGAGCTAGCTAATTAGCTGTGTCTTCCATTTTCTTTGAATTATTAACATTATTTCATGGAAGAAGAGTAATAGCTCCCATTCCAGCTTGTGTTATAAACCAGATCTAATTGGAATATCCTTCCATACTTTGACCAGCTTTGCATACTTTCACCTACTGGCTCTAGTTCTGCAATGTGCATTTCCTTCTTATGGTAATGTCCTCCTAGATAAAATACAAAGACCTATCTCAGAGGTTATTGAAGTCTGTGTTAGCAGGACACAAAGGGAAGACCATCCCTAGTGTAGCTTATTTTAAGATGAAATAATGGGAGGGTTTCAATGCATAGAGGCAAAGAATTATCTACTTTGTCTAAGTGTGTCTGGGAAGAAGTTTTTTTTTTTTTTTTAAAGAATAGTAAATTCCAACTTTAATATTTCAATTTTTAGTATTAATTAGCATATGTTCTATACCAGCTTTTACAGTGTGGCATGCACCTTACACTGACATAGGTATTTAGACCTCAGATTTTGAGAAGGTTCAGTGCTCGTTTAGGTTGAAAATCCTTTATGCCAGAGGTCACATCACAGCTTATCCATCAAGCATGAAATTTGGAAGAAGGCCAGTCAATGAGGAAACATTTCCTAAACACCTAACAGGTGAATGGGACATGTCAGAAATACATAGATTTGAAAGGAAATCATTCATGTTTTTGTGCCAGTCATGCACTAATGAAAAAGACAGACACATAAACCAATTTAAAAAACAATAGTAATTATAGTTTACCATGATCAGTGCTTTCATGCAGGCAGGCACACAGAGGGGAACACTGAAGGAGGTATTAACTCTTTGTGGGGTTGGAAAAGCCTTTCAATAAAGGACTTCCTCATTCTAAGTGTTGAAAAATGATCAGGAGTTGGGCAAGTAGAAAAGAATAGAGTGACCAAAGGAACAGTGGATGCAAAAACAATTATAAAGTATAAATATGCATTGCATATTATATATATATAAAGTGTAAATATGCATTGCATATTTAAGGGTCAGTTCCAATAGTGATTTTAACAGGTGTTACTTGAAATAGTAAACCTACCAAAGAGAGTGAGGATTTTGACTCTATATGAGAAGTGGAAACAATTATCCATAATCTTTACCATTTAAAGAATGAATTTAAGACTGATTGTTCCTCAGTTCCCTCCCTTTCTTTTCTCTTTCATCTATACCTTCCAGGCACTTCCAAAGACTCCTAATATAAAAATCCCTTGTATTTACACTGCACTTTGCAGATTGCTAAGCAATCTTCATATGCAGTGTGCTACTTAATCCTTATCACAATTCAATTAGGACCTTCAATCTGAGTTCTTTTCCAGACTTCACCCACTGCAGGTGTGGGAAAAATTATTCCCTTCACCTTGAAAATATTAACTCAGTCACTTCATCTTACAGAAAGAATACAGCATTGTCTAATGACTAGAAAGGTCAGGGAAATAGAACAATTTTCAAGGAGCGAGAAGGATTCAGACATCAAGATATTTATTCTATGGTGACAAAAAAAAATAATTTGCTATGAAAGGACAAAAAGTTGTGTGGATTTCCAAATGTTTCCTGCTTGGGTCTGGCTGGCCCTTTGAGCTAATAAGGTTCCCCTCTAGCTGGAAGAGAAGCCTGAAGCCTCCAAGTGATATTTTAATTCAATTAGTGTCTTACCAATTTGATGCAGCAACCAAAGACCTATGGTGTCTGATTAATATGCTGATGCTAAGACACAAGAGTGAACAGAATGCCCATTTGGATAAGGCCTGGCAGCAAAGCATGGCATTGCTATGGAAACCACAGAAGGACATTAATTAGCTATCAAATAAAATCATTGGAAAATTCTGGACCCTGGCACATCTGCCCCCTTCAAAGAGAAGGGCAAGAAGAGGTCACACTAACAGCAAAGCTCCCTTAAGTGATTAAAATCAGAGTTACACAGAGACCACATGTTGCAAAGAGGAAGAAAGGTGGGGGAGCAAAACAGATGAACACAATAGGAATGAGTCTTAGGGATTATTCAAGTCCAAGAAAATAATTTGGAATGTGGAGTATCTTGTTGGGTTGTCTGTACTGATAAAATGATCCAAATGACAAATATGTTATCCTATACTCTGTTCTGTAGAAAGAAAATGATAATAATGATACGGATCCATCCACTAGATGGTGATAAATGATCTGGGGTAGAGACCATAGTCCAAGACTGAGGAGTGATTAACCCCTAATATACTAGATGCAGATCCTGTAACTTTTAAGTTAATAGAGAAAAAAAATTGAAAAGAAGGTAAAAAAAGACAACAAAAGAATCATTAAAATAGCTCGACACATACAAACAGGTACAATAACAAAATTTACTATACAGATAATCACAATAAATATAATTGGATAAAACTGGTCAGTAAAAAACCAGAGACTACGAGTTATAAATTTAAAAGTAGATAAAGGTTGAAAATAAAAGAATTGACAAAAACGTGTTAGACACATATTGACTAAAAGAAAGCTAATGTAGCACTATTCATGGTAGTTAAGATAGATTTTTAGGAAAACTACTTTATTAGAGTTACAGAGGATTAATTTACCAGGACAAATGGAGAGAAGACTGGACAGGTGGAATTACAGACTTTTAGGGCTAAAGAAGACGTTACAGATCTTTAAAACTCCAACTTTTTAAATTATATAATTTATATAAAGAATTTATATAAAGAGATATTTATACCAAAAGTTATTCTTCAAGTTTGAACACTGACCATGAGTTTAGTCCTCTTTTTACTGTCTAGAAGTAAAAGGTTTTCTAGTCTAATCTTCTAGTTAGTATAAGAATTAAGGATCAACTCCATGATATTTATACTAATGGGTTACCAAACACTCTTTCTCTCTTCATATCTATATAAATATATACACACATATATATGCTGCCAGACCACATACATATATATGAACATATAATTTCTTGTTACCAAAATTTTATACATAGACATTTTTCCAACTGAGAATCAACTAAATCTTTGGATGTTCGTAATAATCTTAGGCTGAGTGGAGGTCAGTCTCTTCTTTAGAACTGCATATCAGTGACTCCAGCCTTAGCAACTCTGAAAACATAAAAGGAGGAGGCTGCCTAAGTAAACTCTTGTCAATATTCCTTCTCTCTCTAAATTGTTATCAGAACCTGCAGTTACACGTGTGATGCCATTCCTTACTTTTCAGTATTGGATCTAATTGTCAGCATTTGCAGTCAAGTCACATAGTATATTCTCTCACTACTTTCTCTTGGAACCCTCCCCTCTCAGCAAACTCACAAATTGACATGGATGCAAGGAATGCAATGGGATGTATTTGAACCTATGAATGGGAAATAACATCATGTTTATTAAATAAACTTGTCACCTAGTCAATTTGGGGGAAATTACAAATCTCTTTAATTTTAATTAATTTGAGGAAAGTTACAGATTTCTTTGAGATATCTGAAAGCTCTAGGCTCCTTCCCAATAAAAATGTACTTTCACATACACTTTTGAATAATATTTCACAGATCCCTTAACAACTTTTCGTGCACATTCTGGAATGCTACCAGTTTTGGGTGAGTACCTCTGATCTAGTCTAAACCATGAGTTTAGTTCCCTTTTCAGTATTTCATGCATAGTTTGAACTAGGATCACTTACCAAGTTAATATAGCTTGCGTAGCACCCTCCTGCCCATCAGAGAAGGCAGTCTTTATATAAAGATAAACATCTTCATAAGAATGGTAGTTATGGTCACTTTAACAAAATCCTGAAATATATCATAGAAGCACATTTATTAAGTAGATATATTATTTGTAAGTATTAACTGAAAGGAAGAGGCTTCTAAACTGGCAAGTAAAGAGTTAGGCTAAAGGATGAAGAGGAACGCCTTGATATATATGGTATAATCAGTAGATAGAATCCAGATCACTGAACTTGGGATAATGGTGGGCATGAGGCTTGAAGGAGACATTGTGAAATCAGTAAAAGAAGAATATCTGCCAAGTAGCTTGGAATAAACAAATGAGTTTCATGAATCACAAGTCGAGTTGCTCTCTGATCGAATATTTGACCTCCACTCCCAACATCCCTTGCTTGGTAGGTGTCCCCTGAAACTGTATTGATTCTACTCAAGAGCCAATCTCTCCCTAAGAGTGGTCAATGAGCCTTTTCCACAGTTCAGGCTTCACAGTCTTCATGAAACTTCTAAATGGAGATATTTATCCCAGGTCAGGAAGAAAATGGCCTGGATAAAAATTTTAAACAAAAGCTGCAGAGCTGATGATGGGGAGAAAGAAGGGAAGCCCACACTGAAAGTCTGAATTTTGTGCTGATGTCACCAGAAATGACTGTGCCTTCCTTGTCTAGTGATTCCCACAAGCTTTAACCAGGGAGCAGAGATTGTACTGACTTTGCCACAGGCCTGAATACATAAGGAGATTGTAATGCTGTTATAAATTAGGGATGATTATAAACACTGCCAAGGGTTTGTTAATTATATGGTGTTAATTGTGTAACACATAATTATAAATTAATAATAATGTCACCTAACATTTTGTGAGTGCACAAAAGTATTCTGAGCTTAGAGACTAGACCCAGGTTTTGGGTTTTTCCTGAATTTTCAGGCACCTACGGAACCAGAATTAGAACTCAAATTTTCTAATTCCAGGTTAGTGATTTCACCATTACGCTCAACCTTATTCCTGACATGAGAAAATAACAGGCAGCATATGGCTGTGGCTAAGAGCACACATTTCAAGACAGGAAACGGGACATAGAACTTGGCCATATACCAGCTGTGTGACTTGACTGAGATATTTAATCTCTTTTGCTTCAAATGTTTCTTCCGTAAAAAGGAGATTCTTTATAGGTCCTGCCTAAGATGGGTGTTATAAGAATTAGGTACTTTTTAAAAACCTAGAACAGTGTCTGTCATGTAAGGAGCCTATCTATTTGTTAAATAAATGGCACAAATAAAAATATAATTTTGATAAACAGATAGACAATTAATCTTAATAATAAACTAAAATCAGTTGAGCTCATGGCACTAGGGAGAGCCAAGCACTATAGTAAGAATTTGATGCAAGTTATTTTATGTCTTAGTCTGTTAAGAGTGCTATGACAAAATACTTAGACTGAGTAATTTATAGGCAATAAAAATGTATTTTTCACAATTCTAGGTGCTGGAAAATCTAAGATTAAGGCATCAGCATATTCAGTGTCTGATGAGGGCCCGTTCCTCATAGATGGCCCCTTCTTGCTTTGTTCTCCTCACATGGTGGAAGGGGCAAGGGAGCTTGAGCTTGTTACACGGTCACTAATCCAATTAACGCGAATGTAGGGTCATGACTTAATCACTTCCCAAAGGCCCCACCTCTTAAAACTATAATACCCTAAAACTTGAGTATTAGGTTCCAAGACATTAGTTTTGGAGGAGAATAACCAACATTCAGATCATAACACCTTATTTAACTTCATGGCAACCCAGTGAGGTGGGTCTAATTAACACTTCAGTTTACATGCGAAGAAACTGAGACTTAGAAAAGTGATGTAATTTGACTATGGCCATGCAGCCAAGTAATCTGACAGGTGGCCATGATGGAATTATGATTTGTCAGTCTCCATAGAGAGGTCTTCTAACTATGCTACATGCGATTTCCTCAATAGATACAAATAAATCCTCTAGAAAGTTATCTACAAGGCTAGCTCAGTCTCTAAAGGCATCTGGCACCACACCTTTAACACAGAACCATGAAATCCCTCCATGAGCCAGAGTCAAGTGTATCTGGATAGTGTTAAATGTACTGACACCTGGAATCACAGAGCTTCTGCCTGTTCTGGAGGGCAGGTTTTCCATCTGAAAGAGTGTGGTCTGACTCAGAGCACTGATGCATTTCTTACTCCTTCTCAGACACCTCAGGGAAGTCTACTGGCTCCAGGTAGGGCTGCCAGCTCTCTCTGGCAAAGCAGTGTTGACTATGCATCACTCTTGTCTGGGAAAGAGTGGTACTAAGGCAGTGAAATGGGCAGACACTGAGCAGTGGCACGGGTAATTGAGATCAGGAGATGAAAACTGTAGTCTGTTCCCCAACACTAAGGCACATAATGAAGGCCCTTGATCTCCACCTGAACCAGTTCCCACATTTCATCATAGTGGGTATAGCGGGAAAACAGTCTGGTCCAAGCCCCCTGAAAACCTTTCTGAGGTACATTCATTGTAGACCGACACAGCTTGAGGAGATTTTTAGAATGAATGAGGAGGGAGAATGACTTCTGTAGACAGGAAGTGGGGCTCTGTGAAGGCATCATTGTCCTTGTTTAGCATCCTCTGTCATTCTACTTTATCATATTATTTGTGTCTCTCTGATCCCGAAATTCCCAGAATTTTTATCCTTGACCATAACATGTGAACCAATTTCCCGTCTCTTGCAGTGGCACTGAAATTTTTTACGGGCGGAATGAAGACACTGTATCATAATGAGAAAGTTTAAGTGTTTATGAAAGCGTTACTTCTACAAGTGATGTCTCCCGAAAAGGGAAATATAAATACCATTTTCTGCCCTTCTAGGTTCAGTCAGGTCTTAGGATTCAGCACAAATTGATAGAAGAGGAAAAGAAGGCATATAATTTTTACTGAGCTTCTGTGATGTCCCAGGTATTTAAAATGTATATTATTTAATTCTTACAAATCTCTAAGACAGAGTTGTTATTATTTCCATCATACAGATGAGGAAACCAAGGCACCAGAAAGGGCTGGTAACTTCAGTTTTGCAATTACTGGTTTAGCACAAGTGGTAAGACATGAGGATGATATGGAGTGGTTAGCAGCAGGGGGCCAAAGGCCTGAAGGGGTTTACTTCTTGGTTCTGGTCTTCACAAACTGTGTGGCCGTGGAAAGTTACTAAATCTCTGTAATCTCAGTCTCTTCATCTGTCATGTAGGTAGAATAACTCCTACTTCATCTTGTTGGCATGAGGACACATCTTTTGCCAGGGAGTCATCGCTTACATGAGTTAGTGCAGTTAAGGCGCTGTCTATAACTTCCTGGCACCTAGTAAGCATTCAACTGAAGTTAGCTTTCATTATTCCCTTGAGCCAGGCATGGCTCAAGACCAAGACTTGGAATCAGTCTCTTAAAGTTCCTTGGCTTTCCGTATTGTATATGTGTCTCCTCTGAAATCCTCTCCAGTATAGGAACTGAGTGGAAGAGTTAGAGATAAATCTCTGCCTTGCAGAAGTTCACAAGTGACCAATGGCAAAAAATGTACTTTAAACTCAAAATGGCAGCAGGGTACCATCAGAAGAGACATCATTTTTAAATAATAAAAATTGAATCTGGGACGAGCCCAGTGGCTCACGCCTGTAATCCCAGTACCTTGGGAGGCAAAGGCAGGTAGATTACCTAACGCCAACCAGTGAAACTCCGTCTCTACTAAAAATACAAACATTAGCCTAGCATGGTGGCACATGCCTGTAATCTCAGCTACTCAGAAGGCTGAGGCAGAAAAATTGCTTGAGCCCAGGAGACGGGGGTTATAGTGAGCTGAGATCATGCCACTGCTCTCCAGGCTGGCCGACAGAGTGAGACTCAAAAAAAAAAAAAAAAAAAAAAGAAAAGGAATCTGGAAACAAGAGAATGAAAGACTAAATTTGTAAGGGAAGGAGCTCCCAGTGACTGTTCCCAGTGTCCTCTCCCCTGACAAAGCTTCCTATAGTTTCACCCCATTTCAAGGCAATCAGGGATGTTGCTTGGCAACCCCACCAGGAACAGTAGAGTGAGTTCTGTCCTAGTAGCATTAAGGGTTGCTACTGCAGTCCTGAAAAGGCCCAAACTTTCCTTTAAAACCCCTCCTCCAACACAAGGGACACCAGCAAATTGGAGGCACCTGGGAAGAGAGTCCTCTGAGGGGTAAGGTTGAAAAGAAGGCAGGTAAAGGGGAAAATAATCCATCTAAATTAGTAGAAAAATGTAGAGAAAATATTATTTTTATTTTCTTCAAGCACTGCAAAAACTTGGTGGGTTAAGAGAGATTTGCCGAGCCACGAACTTGGTGAGTCAGCTTCATTGAATTTTGATGTGTCAATTGAGGCCAGCAGGACATGCCCAGTGTATTAGTCCATTTTCACACTGCTGATGAAGACATACCCGAGACTGGGAAGAAAAAGAGGTTTAATTGGACTTACAATTCCACAGGACTGGGGAGTCCTCAGAATCATGATGGGAGGTGAAAGGCACTTCCTACATGGCAGTGGCAAGAGAAAAATGAGGAGGGAGCAAAAGTGGAAACCCCTGATAAACCCATCAGATCTCGTGAGACTTATTCACTAATCACGAGAATACCACGGGAAAGACCAGCCCCCATGATTCAATTACCTCCCCCGGATCCCTCCCATACATGTGGGAATTTGGGGAGATTCAAGTTGAGATTTGGGTGGGGACACAGCCAAACCATATCATCCAGTTGCCAGCTGAGGTAGGCAACACTCCCAATAGCTGCAGCCTCTTGGTTACCACCTACAAGTTCAATCTCAAAGTAAGATATGGAGAAAATATTACCCCTAGTTGGTAGAGACTGAACGTGTTAAAGTTCAACTCTATGTTCATTCATTCAACACATTTTTTTTTGAGGTGTGCAGTTCAGATAGGCAGTTGGGCATTAGTTTTTAAACGTGATACATGTTAAGGAGAGGGAAGTTTAAGATGCTAATGGAGTGTATGACATGGACTGTTAACCTAGATTGGACAGGGAGGGGAAGGTTTCAGAAAGCATGAGAGGATCTGATGTTTAATAGGAGTCTTGAATGATAAGTCAAATTGAATGAAAAGAGCAAAGGAAACATTTTTCCATGGGGAGTACAGAGCTTAGGCAGTGGTCCAGTCCAGCTGGAAATGAGAGAAGTGGATGAACTGGGGATGGGGACGCAGAGTATTAGTAGCAGAAGATAAGGGTATTATGCAGTCATATGATGAAGTCTTGCAAGTCATATGAGGATTCTGGACTTTATCCTAAGAGCTACTGGCAGCCATTGCAAAATTTCCAGCATGACAGAATATAATCAAATGTACCCAGCATCCAGTCAGCTTTTCTGCTATCCCATCCTACTCTATTCTTGTACCACAGTATTTGGATCCCTGCTCCAGTCTCTTGAACTCCTTGATTTCCTTCTTAGTTTCCCTGTCCCTGAAGTAAGGGAACTTTGCTAGTTTTTTGCCATATCCCCACTCCTTCTTTGATGTATAGAGTCCTGCTCTTGCACATGAGCTTATAGCATCCATTTACCTTTCATTTCTTCTGTCTTTGCCTGTTACAAAACTATCAGTTATAGGGTTTATCCCTGTCACCCATTTCCATGCACTATTATGGCTGTCCCTGATGCTGTTTGATTGGACTACCTCTCTGTTACTCACTATTATCTTCATCCTCCCTACACTAGGTAAAACCCACTGAAGTAGTTATCTTCCCACACACTGTAGCAGCTGTGTGTGAACCCACTACTTGCCTGGGAACTGATCCACTCCAAAAGACCTGTCTCATTTTGAGTTCTGTCCAGAACAGTGATGACCCAAAATATTCATCCTAACCATTCACCTTTTTAGAATAGTGGCTAAGCACACTGCTTCTGGAGTCAATTTTCCTTGCGAGTGAATCTTGGCTTGCACTATGACTTACTGGGTGAACTTCGGCAAGTCAGTTCATCTCTCTGAGACTAATTTTATTATTCTTACATGAAGATATTGTTGCCCACCTTTTGGGGTTGTTGTGAAGATTAAAAGAGACTATGAAGAGAAAATATCTGGAATAGCCTTGCACTAGTAGGAACAAAATAAATACTGGTTCCTCTTCACCCTTCCTCTGAAAGCACATTACCTGCACATATTTCTGGTTTTGATCCTTACAATGCCTTTCTAAAATTGGAGGATCAAAGGAGATTCTGCATATAAAGCACAGACATATAGTAAAAACAAAATAAATACAGCTAATATCATTCACTATTAGTATTAATGAAGCAGCATACCCCAATTGAGAGATTAACTGTGTCTTATTTTCTTGAATATAGGCTCGTGATTAATGAACAAGAGGTAACCCTCCATCATGACAATTCCTTTCTGTGTATTCACATGTACCATGCACATACTGCAGTATTTGTCTTCTAAGATCTCTTTTCCGTCTTTGAGAAGGACCAGCAGCCGCTAAAACCTTCCTCTTAGTTTCAGAGGCTGTCCTGAAAAAACAACAACAAACCTTCCTTTTAGTTTCAGAGGCTGTCCTGAAAACAACAATAACAACAACAACACAACAACAACAACAACTCCCTCTGAGAGATTAACAGAGTTAATAGCTGAGTTGAAAATCTTCATTGCTGCCATTCTTATCCCAGTTTAGAAAAATGGCATCCCATGCAGCAGTAGATAGTGATGATTACTATTATGGGCTGAATCGTATACTGCTAAAAGTCATGTGTTTTAAGTCTGAACCCTCAATACTTCTAAATATGACTATGTTTTGAGATAGGACCTTTAGAGAGATGATTACAGTAAAATGAGGCTTTAGAGTGAGTTCTCATTCAATCTGACTAGTAGCCTTATAGAAAGAGACAATTTGGACCCATAAAGAAACACCAGGGTTGTGAGTCCACAGAGAAAAGGCTTTGTGAGTACATCGCAAGAAGACGGTCATCAACAGACCAAGGAAAGTGGCCTCAGAAGATTCTGAAACTGCTGACACTTTGATTTTAGAACTGCTGGCCTCCCAAACTTTGAGAAAATACATGTATGTTGTTTAAGTAACCCAATGGATTTTGTTATGGAAGCCCTAGCAAATGAATACAGTGGCACGTTAAAAATTAGGCAATCATTGTAGAGGTAGGGAGAGACCAGGTGGAGAGAGACAAGTGTTTGAATCAAAAGAGAGATGGTTGTTTGGGCAATCCTGGCTCAGATGTCCTGAGAATGGGTGGATAGAGACCTGTACTTTGCTTTCCTACAGAGAACTGGATCAATGCAACTGCTGCCTTAGGTCAGCTTGGAAAATGGATGCCTGGTGTGTGCCCTTGAGGCCAGTATCTAGGTCCTCTTGTGAAGACTGTAAGACCATTAAGAGGAAACTACAAGTGGCCTCAGTGTGACTCTGCATGGAAGCAGCACCCTCAAAGGATGCCTTCACAGCATTTCCAGAGACTGGTTGCAAGGCCGTGGTTTGACCATTAACCAGACCTCTGCCTCATTTTCCTGGGGCCGTATGTGCAGAATTGATGCAATCTCCAAAAGGAGGTTCCAGGGAGCTTCATTAATGAGTGCAATGGTCATCCTGCTAATCAGGTGGGTAGCCATTCAGAACCAGAAATAATATATCTTAAAAAGAAAGACATGTAACATTTCTAGCATCCATGTGTTGTGGAATAAACTAATATCCATCATATATAAACAGAGCAACTATAAAGTCACATTGTGTATTAAGGTAAGAGGAATACTTATTTTGATCTCTGTTGCATTCCTACTGCAAGCACTGTGTCTGGCACCAGTATGTGCTCAGTAAGCATTTGTTGAATGAAAAAAAAAGAAGCATTCATATGTTATTTCCTTCATTTCAGAGATACACGAACAGAGGCCCAAGCAGTAAAGAGACCTCACCAAGGTCATGCTGTGAGTCAATTGCAGAGACAAGGCAAGATTGAAAACATTTGACTCCAATTCCAATGCTCTGCTGAAAGCCCATGTAGATATTTAACATCTTTTCTGCCTGGGCCAGAATGCGCAGAATTATCTAGTGTGACAAATCCTCTTTTCCTCTGTCCCTGTGCAAAGGGAATTGCCATCTTCTGTGATCATCAAGCTGGCAACATCAATCTGGAAGTTTGTTAATGACACTGACCTAAATCTGTCACGTTGCAAGAAACTCTTCACAGCAGCTGGGATTTGCTCCCATATAACAGCTTTATGGTATGTGGAACTCTCTAATAAGCTGATTAAAAAATAAAATGTTTGAAACCTTAATATGTACTTTTCAGACATCTGATAATAAGGAAAGTGAGTGGAAACCTCACACTGAGTGTAAAAAAAGCAGGGATCCTGTTGTATGAGAAGATGCACATCCTTGGGTTGAGGCACATTTCTCACAGTTATCAGAGAAAAGATCTGGCATGACCATATCCTTGTTTAAACCTTTCTTGGTGGTTTGTTTTATTGCCAGTTCAGCACATGCGGGATAAAGTCATAGGTAAGCAGTGGACCTTCTTAGGATGAATTGACTTCTGACTGTGGCTATGAAATAGGAACATTTTATCAATTATGTGCCTGACACTGAGGTGTACATCTATCTCTCTAATTCTGTAAAAGACTCTGAAGGCAAGATAGACATGGCCACCCTCATTTTACCCAATAGGAAACTGATTCTCAACAAGTGTCTTTGGTCTTGAAACTTTGGAGTAGCAGGATTCACACAAGCTCTGTCTGACACCCACACTCATATTATTAAGCCATTTTTTCCTCCTTTCAAATCAAGCAAATATGAGCACCTACTATGTGCTTGGTACTGCAGTTAAATGGCTTGCTACCTCAAAGCAAAGGAAAATGTACTAGAAATCTTCCTCAATTCAGAAAGTTTTTACAGTGTGCTTGAGTGTAGCAAACTTCTGGTTGAAATGTAGACATCATTATTATCAGTGCTTTTCTATTGTAGTAGGAAACCTAATCTCATAGATGAGTATTTTATAATTAAACATTGGACAGAAAACAAAAGTTAATTTAGCAGACGGGGTTACTTAAACCATGCACGTTCCCAAGCAAGATTTGTCTTCAAGGCTGGTCTTTGGCCAACTCCTAGGAGATGAATTCTGAGCCTTGGTTTATTCTGCTTGACAAGAGTATTTTTGTATTCTTAGGGCCATGGACCATGCTGTACCAGTTTGACCAGATAGCTTCTGCTAATAAGTGTTGTTTATGGTGAAGCCCTGTTTTTGCTCTGGAGACCTGGAATCAAAATAGTTGAGATCAGTTACACAGCTGTTGCATGTCTATGTAACCAGTCCCTGCTAAAAATTCTGGACATCAAGACTCAGGTGAGCTTCCCTGTGAGTCAACACTTCACATATATTATCACACATTGTTGCTCGGAGAATTAAAGTGGCCATGTCACTCCACAAGGACTGGACACCTGGAAGCTTGCACAAGCAGTTTCGCTTGTACTTCACCCTATACAACTTTTCCCTTCGCTGATTTTAGTTTGTGTTTTTTTGCTGTAATACTCTTTAACAGTTAATATGAAAACTTCTGTGAGTTCTTCCAGTAAATTGTCAAGCCTCAGGGTAGTCGTGGGCACCCCTATATAACTATCTGCTTCCCCACTCATCATCTTTATTCCTCTTCACATTCCTGAGAGCAACTGAGCTGGCATATCCATTCTGTGAATAAGGATTCCTAGGCTCACTAAGGTAAAGTGCCTCTTTGATGGTGTTTTAGGGGGTCCAAAGTCACTTGCAGTCTAAATCAGCTAACCTTGAGAATGGTTAAACAGTTGCAGATCTATGTTGTGCCTGTCACACTGAAAAAGGAGAGGACTGTGGATGTGGCTTAGGTGCACACCATAAAGGCTCTCTATGACTACACCCCAGAATTATGACAATACCCGCCCAGTCACAAACGGCCCTGGATGACTATAGTCCTCTGTGAGGAATGAGTTTCACTCCCAAGCTTATAGCATGTTAGGGAGAAGACTGATGCACTACTTTGCAAGGAGACACAGCCTAGAAAGTCACTTGATCTCTCAAACACAACCATCAGAACACTCACTGCATTCTTACGTGAGGAATAAGTGAGGAAGCAGAGATGCATGAAACATGCTTCTGATTAATAGTTGCCCTTCTATGCAGACTCAGTGACAGAGAGGAAAGAAAATTGCTTGGATATTTCAGGAAGTCAGCAGTGCTGCCAGAACTAGAACTCCCAGTGTTTCTGGAGGCCAGGACATGTCCTCCGACAACATTCTACATTGACCTCATGGCAAACACTGTGCGTTTTACTGTTGACTTCCAACTCTGAGGGTCTCCATGACATAAGATACTGCCAATGCTTAAAATGCAAAACAAACAAAAAAAAGCAATAAATAACCTTCATTGAACTCAATTAGCACCATATAGTTGAGGAAAACAACCCCCCTCCCTACAGACCCAGGACTATTTCTAAAAGACTGTGCCTGAAATATAAGATAAGCATAAATCTTTAGTCTTCTCAAGCTGTTTTGCCTCTATCAGAATGTGGCCAGATATTCAGACTTAGCCCCATCAGCCACTTCTTAGTCCTGTCTCAACTGTCTCCCCTTTAATACACTTAAAAAAAAAGCTGTTGTGAAACATTGGGGTTCTGTGTCTCAGCTTCATTCATTCATTTGTTCATTTATTGAGCGCTCATTAAGCATAAGCTATGTATTAAATGTTGCTCTATGTTTTGGGGCCGCAAGAACAATTAAGTCCTTACCACAAAGGGTTTACCCTCAGTTTTAGGAAGTAGAGCATGCTGATGAAACATAGAAACATGTATCCCCAAACCAAAGACAGACTCATTTGCAGGATACAGTCAAGATATAGATGAGAGAGTGGTAAATCTCTTATTTGCACTCTAAAAACACCTACTTCAGATCTGTCATTCACATCAGCTCCCCATTTTCTCCCCAACCTCCAATTACCTCTTCTTGCCCGATTCTTCAGTTATTCCCAACACCCACTCATGATTTGACTAAGTGCCCTCAGTACCTATATCCCTCACCCATGTTGGTTTGGACCAGATGCTCTATTGAGCCTAGTGCTCAATCTGTACCAGTTCAATTGCCATTCAGATTTGGGCCTTGCAGCCTGCCTTGGCAACTACTTCTGCAAGACTTTTGCCGGCAAAGCTCAAATTGCACCTCCAGAGAGCTAGAGGTTGTGTTGTACTTTCTATGGTAAGCCTATGACCTGGAATTGCTTATCCAAGCTGAAACACAATCTACTCACCTCCTGGTTTGGGGGCATGATTTAAAGCCTTAATGGTGTCTCATCGATTTTTTAAGGTATGCTCAGAACTGGCACTCTGCTCTTGCATATTTTAATCGTTACTGTTTTATTCTTGCATCCTGAGGTGATTTTATTGGAAGAATACATGCTTGAAGAAGTTGAATTAAATACAGGTAAATCTCATTAATTCAGGCTCCACTAATTCAGGCTGTACTCAAACATAACTTTGTGCTATCCAGAATTAAAAAAAGATTTTCTAAATAAATTAATGGTGGAAATAAGACCTCAGGGGGAAGAGAATGTTTCACCTGTTTAAAAGGCAGTGCTTCCAGACACTGTAGGGATTTCACAAAAGCCATCAACATATAAACAATTTCCTTTGTGTTTGTTTATTAAGGCTAAAGACTTATTCATCAAATACAAATTTCCTGTTTGGCAAACCTTTCCTTTAGTTTGTTATTTTGTAGAGTTGGAAAAAAATAAGGCAACACATCTTTTAAAATAGTCACCAAACCTAATCCTCTCCATAATGCTAAATATATTATAGATGTATTGTATCTACACATAAATACATGTGTGTATGGATTAAAAATACAATGAAAACCTCTTAAAATGAAGTGGCATATTTATGGTGAGTAGGAGAAAAGGTGATTTTTATATTCTACTTTATATTTGTAAGTATTTTCTGTAAAGAATTCTTATTTTTATCATCAACATAAACATGTAAAAAAATCACTAATGTTTTTGAATACCTAGCAGGTCTTTCTTCCCTCCAAATAGTAGATATTAAGTAAAGCTGAGTCATATTCAGCATTTATGAATGAAAAGACCTGGTAAGTAGTATGAGAAGCTGTTGCACCACAATTCCAAAATTTATCTCTAGGCCACCCTTGTTGGAAGCAATCAATCAGGCAGTCCATTCAGTTTAGAATATGAAAGGAGCCTTGACTACCTCTTACTCTGCATCAGCAACCACCTCTTATTATCTTCTCATGGCAGGATTGTGGGAGAAGTCGAGGAGGATGTTGATTCTACCTTTGTATGTGTTCCACAGAAGTTCAGAGGTGTCTTGGTCAAACTGAGGCAGCTCACACCCAGCACAGTAACTATGTGGTTACTGAATACCTTATAAGCCATTAGGAGTGCTAAACACCTCCCATAAAACTTCTCCAAATCCAATTGGTTACCATTACAATGATTACATTACAATGATTGCAGGTGAATTGAATATCTTATTTGTTCCAGGTAATTTTTCATGCACGTTAAAGATACAATTTACTTTTTCACCACAAATAATCACAGACTGATGCTCAGGGATAGGGAAGAAATTGCCCAGGTTTCCACAGCTGGTGCATTACAGAGGTGATACTCAAAGCCAAAGTCAGCCAAAAGAAAGTCCCTACCCTCAACACAACACAGCACTGAGTGCCACAGCCTAATAGCCACACCGCATTCCGGCTGTTGCAAATATCCATCCAGGCAGGGCACTGGGAACTTTAAAGGGCCTTGGTGTTTGCTGGTCACTCTTGAATTTGGATGTTTGATTCTTGAGATAAACATGAGGTTGGATTGACCAGATAACTCTCTTGAGACTGGAACATATTTATAGGCTCAGAAAAAGCACATTATCAAGAAAGAGCACTGGATTAAGGGTCAGACAGTTTGAGTTTTAACCTCTGCTTCTTCCCTTAATTAAATATATGATCTTAGCTTTGTATTTCACCTCTCTAAACCTCAACTTTTTAAATTGATCAGCATATACACCAATGAGGAGACAAAATGAGATAAAGTATTTTATCATGACTTGAAACTTTCTTTTATTAATATAATTTTAATTAATGACATCTTCATCTTCGCAATCAACTGTCCTCAATGATCTAAGCATGCAATTTAGAATTGTCTGAACTAGATAGTGCACATAAGCTTTTGTTTAACATAGACCTCAGTAGGTCTTTCTGGAAGTAAAGTGTCATTTTAAACAAGAATGTGAGTTCAGTCTGCAATCAGGCAGGTGTTAGTAATTTTTATTTTTCTTGCCTGCCCTAACCTTCTAAAACCCAAATCATGAACTCAGATATTTTATTATTGATAGGATAGATGTCAAATGGCTCGATAAATAACCAGTTAGGAAGGTTGTTCTTGCTGTAATAATCACAAAATCTCAGTGTCATAACATTATAAAATTCTCTCTCTCCATATCATAGTCCAATGTCAATTGGGTGGCTCATCTTGGTGTCTCCTCTGTAAGTAGAAACTTGATGATCCAGGTGTCTTTTTCCTTGCAATGTTTGCCTGTTAACTATGTGTCCTCCAGGGATTATTGCAGAAGAGAGGGAGGGTCTTACTGAAGATTTTGGAAATCAGACCTGAATATGTTGTGTATTTCTTTAGGCCACATTATATTGCCCAGAATGAGTCATATGATTTCAGCCTACTGCAAGCCTTACTGTGTGTCCAGGAAGTGGAGATGCAATCTGTGAATATGGTGGTTTCTTTTCTGGACACGGGGCTGAAACACAGCCACCGTGCATCAGTATGCTGAGAGTCTGTTCTTACTGGCTGGTGTCTTTGCTGTTCCAGTTGTTCAGTATTACGCTGGCTGAAATTGCTTGTTATAGTGATTAAGAGCAGTATTGAAATAGGTTTATGTTTTGTTTCATTTCATTTTATTCCATTCCCTTCCATTTTACTTTATTTTATGAAGAGAGTGTAATTTTATTGCCACAAATTACCATCCCATATGTCTTGTAATTGGAGTCATAGAATATGTAGCCTTTCAGATCGAGGTTTTCACTTAGCAGTATGCATTTAATGTTCATCCATGTTTTCGATAGCTTGATAACTTACTTTTTTTAATTGCTTTGTCGAACTGCTGTACCACAGTTTGTTTATCCATTCACGTACTGAAGGACTTGGTTGCTTCCAGCTCTTGGCATTTATAATACAGCTGCTATACATATTCATGTGCAGATTTTATGTATATATAAAGTTTCAAATCAGTTGAGTAGATACCTAGGGCACAAGTGTTGGATTGCATGGCAAGACAATGTTTGATTTTGTAAGAGACTGCCAAAGTGTGCAAAACGTACCGTTTTGCATTCCCAGCAGCAATGAATGAGAGTTCCTGTTGCTCCATGTTCTCACCAGCAATTGGTACTGTCAGCTTTTTAAAAATTTGTCATTCTAGCAGAAATGTAGTTGTTAGACATCCTTTCAAAGTTTCAAATATTCTGGGACCAATATAAACATAGCCAGACAGTGGCCTAGAAAATTCTCTTGACATTGACATTATTCACTCTGCGTGGGTGACTGGATAGGTTATGATGTAAGGAAAGATACAATTTTCTCCATGCAGACTGGATAAGCAATTGCACAGGGTTAAGCTATATAAAATACTCATTCATTAGAGGGCTGAATGATCAGCTGGTAAAATCTCTGATTTGACCCGTCTCTTGGGCACAGTGACAGTGCCCTTTCCAGTGGTTTTCTCTAAATCCATCTCCTTCACACCTTCTTGGAACATAGGTTTGTTGCTAGAGCATCTCTGTAATCTATTTTCCATGGCAGAATTAGCTGAGAGATAAACAGATTTAAATTATCACTTAAATTATATAGAAAATCCTGACTCTAGGGCTTAAGGGAAACACAGAGACTTGTTCTTAGAGAAACCAAGAAATTGATTTCTAAGGAAAAGAATGCCTCCAGGGAAGAGGACACAGTGATATGATAAGAAAGAATCTTGAGTTCATACCTCAGAAACTAAGCTTCCAGCTATTCAACTTTCTCTTCTCTTTACACAAAGCAAATAGCTAGTGTGAAAGAATAGCCTCCAGTCAAAGATAATTGATAACATCATAAGATTCAGTATTTTACCTATGTACGATAGATAAGTGCAAAAACATGTGGGAGTATCTATATGAACAAACCTTCACCCCATACTCAGAGGGAAATATATTACTGAAACCAGGCAAGAAAGAATATAAAATGTACAATCAGAAGAATAAGCAAAACCATAAATTATTTAAAAGTATTCAGAAAAAAATATCTCATTGTCTGGAAAGAAAAAATTTAACTTCAGTAAAGAAAGAAGTCCCTAAAGTATTATAAAAGAAGAAAACAAGATGATAGGGTATAGACATAAAAAGTGAACTAAATTAATTTTTAAAAATTTAGAGGAGAATAATAAAACCATTAGAGAAATGGAATCATCATTAGAAGAAAAAAAAAAGTAGAGTTAAAACTTTACCGAATATCAAAATTTGTGAAGGACAAGTTTAGAAAAATAAGATAAAGTAACAACAAATTGGAAAACAGTAAAAGTGATCCAAAAAATATAGCTAGGATTATAGAAGAAAACAACCATGTAAGTGATTAATGTTTCTGAAAAAGAAAACAAATTGGGTAGAAAACAATATTTATAATGTAACAGAAAAACATTGAATTAAAAAAATACAAACACAAAGTGAAAGTGTGTACAAAGTCTTCAAAAATTTAATTTAGCAGAAAACCATACCAAATGTGAGACATAGCTGCATAAGTTATTGTTTCTAAGATAAAAAACGACTCCTAAAGTCATTCAAACACACACACACACACGCGCGCACACACACACACACACACACACACTCCCCTACAGAGAGGGGAATGAGCAATAGACTAGTTCCTGCTGTTTTTTTGTTTTTTGTTTTTTTTTTCTAGGCAACAGTTAATGCTAGCAGACAGCGAAGCAATGTACACAGGCAAGGTGTACCCTGCTCTAAGGGAAGGGAAGTGTGACCCAAGGACTTCATGCCATGCCAAATTGGTGTTCAAGAATAAAGGCAATCAAAAGCCATTTTTATACATGGTAGAGCTCAGAGCAAATGTCACCCATGAGCCTTTCTTGAAAAAAGATGTGGTCATAAAGTCCAGTCAACCAAGAAATGAAGCAAAATAAAATGCATAGAAATGGAGGAACTATGGTAACAAAGTTCTATGTACTGAATTTATTTTAATTTGAACTAACTTTAAAGACAGTTTGGAATTTCGGTTAATATGCAAAATGTTGAGTATTATAAACCATGAAAATTATACAAAAATGAAACTAACATAAATTAGAAGTGAGAAACAGGGTGGTGAATGGAAGTTTGTGTATGAGTGTGTATTTGTATGTGCACACATGCTAATTTTTAAAAGTTTTCATTCTGGTTGGATAATTTTATAAATATTACTTATATCTGAGACAGCAAAAATTTAAAGATATCATTAATAAAAATGAATATAGCAAATAGGGTTTTACTTTTATTGTTAAAGAAACTTCTAACTTATCAGAGGAAATCAGAAATACAAAAAGAAACAACAAAACACATGCCCAAAAGCAAAACATAGAAAATATAATGGCACAAAAATCAGAGATAAACATAAAATGAAATGATGGAAGGCAGTCAAAACCAGACAGGTTCAATTATAATGAGATGAACTCATATATTACTTTTAAAACTCGTCATATTGATTCAGAAAACAATACGGAGTTAGAAGAATTTAAAACAAGTGTCTTCGAACAATTGTAAAATACTAAATAGAGGCATACTATTCTAACAAAAATAAATCAGAAATTAAGTAACAAGCATAAGATAAAATTAAAATCAGAGTTAAAATAATTAAAAGAAGAGCACTTTCGAATGATAAAACAATGGAGGTCTCATTGTCATGAATTTTTATGTTTCTAATATCACAGCATTGATATTTTTAAAAATGTAAGGTGGGTGCGGTGGCTGACGCCTGTAGTCCTGGCACTTTGGGAGGCCAAGGTGGGCAGATTACTTGAGGCCAGGAGTTCCTGACTAGCCTGGCCAACATGGTGAAACCCCATTTCTACTAAAAATACAAAAAAAAAAATTAGCTGGGCATGGTGGCAGGGGCCTGTAGTCCCAGTTACTCAGGAGGCTGAGGCAGGAGAATCACTGGAATCTGGGAGGCGGAGGTTACAGTGAGCCAAGATCACATCACTGACTCCAACCTGGGCAACAGAGTGAGACTCTGTCTCAAAAATAAAAATAAAAAATAAAAAATGTCAAAATTAGCACATACAAACAACATTGTTGAGGCCCTCCAATAAAACTCTCAGTTGAAGAAAAATAAATCAAGTAGAAGAAAAAAATTAGATGCGAAGATATTATGTAAATAGCATAACTAATAAGGCACATATTATGAATTTTATACCACAGAACAGCATATTCTTTACAAATGCCCATGAAACATTTACATATCCCAATCTTGTGTTGATTTACTTCAAACTTGAAAACTTCAAAGTTAAAAACAAGAAATTGCATAATTATATTTCTGCTCACAATGAAATCAAAATGAGATTGCGAAGGCAAGATCAGAAACTCCATTTATCCCACACTCCAAATGATTCTTTGAACAAAAAGAAAATTACGACTAAAATTATTGAATATCTAGAATATAATGATAAAGAAAATATCAAAGATCAGGCTATATGTCATAGAGTTATAATTATGCTTAGAGAATTCATAGTTATTAAAGTATTTGCATATAAAAAAGTATGAAAATAAATTACTCATTCATCTAAAAATTTTAGAAAATGAAAATCAAAGTAAACATAAGGAAGACAAAAGGTGGGAATTAATGAGCAAAAACCAAAATTAATTATTTTGAAAACAGAAACAGTAGAATTAAAAAATACAAAGACCATAGTCAAAGGTTGTAGCTTTGGAAAAAAAGATTCCTTAACTATCTAATTTTCTAAAAAGTGTATGCATGTTTGTATGTGTTAAGGGTGGCGTATGTGACTAGGCAATGACAATATCAATGCTAAAACCAGATAACTGGAACAAAATAGAAAAATACAATATATCACATCTCTCAATATTGTTATAAAACTCTAGAGTCTTAGCAAATAGACTCCATCTTTATATGAATAAATAGGTAAGCACATTATAATCCAGTCATTTTCTTTTTTCTAGGAAGGAAAGAACTATTCAAGATTAAGTATTACATTAATATTATTCAATATCTTAATAAAGCAAAGGAAAAAAGACTCAGCATGTGGTTATCTTAATACTTAGTCAAACAAACCCACGATAAAATGTACCTAATTTAATTTGTATATGGTTAATAAAATAATGGAATAGAACCTCTTTTTTTCTTTTCTTTTTTCTTTTTTTTTTTTTTT